>NW_022680725.1:0-81597 GCF_009764315.1 Trachypithecus francoisi | reverse complement strand
CTGGTTCCAATGCTCACCTGTGTGTTTTGTCTCTTAGTACATCTTGTAGTACTTTGTTGAAAGCTCAGGACGTGATGTACTCAGATACTGCTTCTTGTGGAAGTTTCTGCTCGTAAGTGAATTTCTGCTCTGGGGACCTGTGATTCTCTGTATCCACCTCACTCTCCAATTTGAGGGACAGGGATTTGCACTGTGACCTCAGTTCTCTCTGACTCTAAGAAGTTGTTGATTTTCAGTTGGTTGAGCTTTTTATTGTTGCTTGTTTTAGAATGGAGTGACAACTTCCCAGCTTCTTACACATCATGCCAGAAACTGAAGTGTGCATGGCCATCCTTTATCCAGCAGGTCTTGGTTACTCCTTAAATGAGGTATAAATGGCACCTGCCATTAAATAAAGCAGCTGATAAAGACACATTTTGGGAGATAGGTTGAACAGAGAGTATCCATATAAATGTGTGAACTCACTCATGTTAGTCCCTCTCTCCAGCAGCGCCTGTATACACTTCCCAAATAAAGCTTCTGTTGGCAATGTGGAATTTGCTTAATGTTAGAGGAAGAAGAAAGTTATGTGATCATAGCTAAGTAGAACTTTATTTTATTTAGCCCTGTAGACATTTAGAGGAGTATTGAGGAAGCAGAGACAAGTACCTGGGACTCTTATGCTAAGTGGAATAAGCCCGGCACAGAAAGACAGATACTGCATGACCTCAGTCACATGTGGAATCTAAAAATCCAGTCTCATACAAACAAGAAGTAGAAAGGCGTTATCAGAGGCTACAGAGCACGAGGGGCAGCGAAAGGGCAGACATTGATTAAAGGGTACAAAGTAGACCAGAGGAATATGTTTTGATGATCGATTTCCCTGCATGGTGACCACAATTTATAATAATGTACTGTATATTTCAAAATTGCTAAAAGAACAGATTTTTGACATTTTTGCCACATACACACTGATAAGTTGGTGAAGTCACAGATTTGTTAATTATCTCGGTTTAATCTTTCTACAATTTATATGTATACACACATCAAAATATCACATTGTACCCTACTGATATATACAATTATTGATTGTCAACTAAAATAATAAATTAAAAAACTTGCAGAAATAAGGTCTTTGGGGCATCACAGTGCTGTTCAGTCTAGAAGAGATAAGACTTATTCTCTGTGACTATATTACCAAATTATGCCCCCCTCCAGGGAAGAGTAAACATCTTACTGCAAAATGCACAGTGCTTTGTCTGGTGTTTGCTGTTACCAATAAATATTAGCAATGATGGTGAATGTTTTATCCTGTTCTCTTTGCTTATGGCACAGTGCCTGGCATATGATGGGTCTGCTGAAGGTAAAAAACGAATGAACTTCATTATGTAAAGCGGACTGACCTGATATTCTTTCTTCTCTCCAGAAAATAGAACTTGAGAACATGGGCTTACATTTGTACAGTTAGTTGAAGTTAATTATAAGAGCTAACCCTTCTGGTATTTCTGGGAGAATTTGCTTGGAAAAGTCAAGCACTTTATTTCTCATCAAATATTTAAGATTGGGAAGATTTAATTTTAATCCTACTTGATAGTTCTCGGGTCAACTATAAAATTATAACATTTAAAAATCACTTCAAAGGATTTTTCTTTTACAAAGATTATCCTACTTGGCTTAAAAAAGAAACAGATCATTATTTGAGGAATCATTCTATTGTTACATTCGCTCCATAGCTTTGCTGAAGACATTAACCTTGTCCCAGAGATAATCCACTTGTAACATTCACTGTTTCCTCTGGATCTCAGAGTAAAAGATGAGCAAATTCCTTCTTAGGTTTCTTTTCCCCCTTAGTGGTTTCTTTTAAAAATGAAAACCTATTTAGAAGTGGAAATGTCTTTTTCTTTAAATTCTAAAGTTATAATAACATGCAAAAAATGAGCTCTGAAACGCCAAAGTTGGGCATTGGGACACACCCTGCACGTCTGATGAGGTGATCCCCCATCGCCAAGGGATAGAGCTCTTGTAATTAACCAGTAGACTTCCAGGTCTGGCTCCTACCCACGTTCAAGTCCAGACAAGTGGTTCATCAAGTGCAAAACAGCTTACGTTAGTGCTTTGCAAGTCGAGTGACAGACACAGGAAAGGGTCCTTTGGTGGAGCACTCCGACTGTCCCCACACCCCGTCCCCTCCCTCCCTCTGAGTCTTGGTGAGAGCTGCTTAGGCGAGAATTGCCGCCCAAGAACCTGACTCCTGGGGGGCTTCAGGCTCCCCGCCCCACGTCCCATGCACAGGGGGCTGCTGGTGACAGAGGCCAGCCATGAGAGGAGGCCATTCCGCATAGACATTTCCACCGAAATGGGTTATTTCAGCCTCGTTGGTCACAGATTCTGTGGTTTTCCAGTGATTCATCTTACTATTAATAATGTCAGAGAATTTTAGGCCCTTGAATTAAATAATGATAAATAGGAACCATGGAGTGCGCCGGGCGAGGCCGTGCTGTTTATTTCAGCGTGCAGCACTGTCAGGCCTGATAAATCGGCTCCCTGAAATAGTTTATAAAGTATTGAATTGATGTGGCCGTTGGAGAGGGAGAGAATTAATGTTATGAAATAGGCCTGCAACCTAGATTGGATGAAAGCGGAGGAAAGCCTTTTATATAAATGCTGTGTCTGTGGAGGAAATGGTTGCCACCAGAGGTGAGTGAGCTCCCAGGGGAATAATGAGCTTCTGTGATCTCGGGGGTGGCAGGTCAGGCAAGGGGAGCTGGGGGGCCGGGAGGGCCCAGGGCTGGCAGCACGAAGGGGGGTTGCAGGCTGTTCTTTTATAGTCCTGAGCAGGAAGGATGAAGGATGCAGGAGAGAAATGAAAGGCTGTTTAAAGAGGGAGTGGAGGTTTTGGCTCTGCATGGCCATATTTACAAGTTTCATGTCAAAGAAAGGCGGCCTGGGCTCCATCAACACTGAGAGCCCCTTCTCACTTCCCTCTTCCAGGCCAGACTCAGCATAACCAGCCCATACCAGCAGGTGTCTTAAAATCCTGTCATCCTGAGATTTAGGCTACCCATAACAATTATCTCATTAGGTCTTTACAGAGAAAATAAGGCTGATTTTATTTTTCACATTTCTGTGATCAATAACATTTTTGGAAATGCATAGGCCAAATGAGGGAACAGAAGGCATTGGAAATGTGCTAATTTATAAATACTATGAAAATATTCATTCCATCATTAGTGGCATTTTCCTAAAATTGAAGCTTGGATTCCAATTTGTTTGATGATGGAAAGGGTCAATTTTTCAATGTCTCTGAGGAGTGCACCTCGGACTTAGTGACTCACTTGGCCTCTGAGAATCATCTGAAGATGGCAATAAAGGGCTTTCGGAGATTGCCCTCCATGTCCTTACTCATGTAAGATACAAGTATTAATGTTTTCTCCAGGGAAGAGTAAAGCAGATCAACAACCCCCTAAATCCCTCATGTTTTAATAGCTTCTCATGTTGCATATATATATATATAATTATTATTATTATTGTTACTATTTTTGAGACGGAGTCTTGCTCTATTACTTAAGCTGGAGTGCAGTGGCACCATCTCAGCTCACCACAACCTCCACCTCCTGGGTTTAAGCAATTCTCTGCCTCCACCTCCCAGTGTAGCTGGGGTTATAGGCATGCACCACCATGACCAACTAATTTTTGTATTTTTAGTAGAGATGAGGTTTCACCATCTTGGCCAGGCTGGTCTTGGACTCCTGACCTGGTGATCCACTCGCCTCGGCCTCCCAAAGTGCTGGGATTACAGGCGTGAACCACTGTGCTCAGCCAACATTTTTAAAAAGTGAATAATGTTACACTTTAATCAAAATGGGTTAACCCAAAGGCAGCAGCACCAGGAAGTCCAGCCCCAAAATGACACCTCATTTGCCACGTTTCTCCTTCATTAGGGCTTTTATGAACGCCCGTGGAAACATAGAAGACAGGCCTGCCATTGATCATGACTTCTGAAAACGTGAGCTAGAAACGTCCACACACAAAATGGCTAGAAAAAGGGCTGGGCATGGCGGCTCACACCTGTAATCCCAGCACTTTGGGAGGCCAAGGTGAGTGGATCACCAGGTCTATTTGCCCAGCCTTTAAGGCCTCCCAGGAACCTCCCCCATCCTGGCAAAGTGGGAGAGGTTTTTGCCCTAATAATATAAAACTCTCCATCATACATGCCTTACTTAGAGTGTGGAGCCTCAGTACGGGCTCAGCTTTTTGTTATTTTAACCAGTTTTTGCATTTTTGCAGACTTACCATTTTAAGTCAGACTGCCACATCTAAAGGTGCAAACTGTTCCCTCTCTAGAATGATAGAGTCAGGGTAATTTAGCTTTTCCATGATGAGAGGGGACTGGCACACAAAGAAGTCACTGCTCAGGGTTCCACTCTGAAATCTTTCCCTGTGAAACTGAGAAGGTTCACCCCAAAGCTGCAACACTCTTGGTTTCTCTAGTTCTCTTCTCTGGTTGGTGCAGTTCCTTTGTGTGACCTATCTCAGCCATTCCCCTTGGTGCTGTTGACATCCTCTGTAGGTGATTTTCTGCCTTACTTAGGGGGCAATTCTAACTGAATAGGACAAAAGTAGAAATGTCAGCTTCTCCTCCAGAGGCCGACCCCGCCATTTTAGGGGCAGGTTTTTCATTCTCGGAGCGTCTCTTTATTTACAGTCAAGCTGATGGCCACGTTCAAGATGACTGGTGCTGCTGAGAGTCTGATTTTCAGATTGGCTTGGTGCTACTCGGCTGTGGCGGATCTGCAAGCAGTGGTAAACAAGGTGATCTGGGATTTAAAATCTTAGAAAGACAGGGTTTGGGCAATTTTTCTGACCTGAGTTAATTTGGCTTGTCTGGATTAGGTCACTGTGGAGTCAGCTTTTCTTACTCAAAAATAATTGCCTCCTTGGTGGTAAGCTCATGGGCTGTATGGCAGGCTAGAGAGGGAAAAAAAGAGCTAAACAAAAGAGAGATGCAATCACGTATAATTTTCTTACCTAGAAATGTTATTTATGATAGAAAAGCAAGGGACGTTTGCATTCAGCTTGTCGGTCGACATAGGTTTCCCGTCTCTGAGAGAAGGCATTGATTTCGAGAGCCACTGTGGGTGAAGGATGGAATACTCTAGATTGACTCCCTCTGTCTGAGCTGATGGCTCTTACAGGGCCGACCAACCTGAGTCGTGTTTTACATATTCAATTTAAAGCACATGGTTAGTTTCACCGGAAGGGTCCACCCTGACGTTTAAGAACGTAGAACTCCTGGAACTTTCTTGCTCTTTTTTCCTCATGGTTGCAGAGCTCTCTAAATTGGGAGTAATCTTGCATAGCCTGTGGGCTCTTTTATGTGGCCCAACAAGGAAAAAGATGTGGCAGCAAGTAAGGGGTTGTTAAACGTAATGGGCAAGCCATGTCAAGAGCCGTAAAGCAGTCGGATGCACGGGCGCTGAGCTGGGCTTTTATGAACACGTTGAGAGCCTTGTCTCATAGCCATCCAGGCACTGACACCTGGGAGAAGGGGTGGCAGCCTGCTCACTGGATCCAACAAAGTCAATACCAGCTATGCTTACTGCACGGTGGAATGGATACCAAAGAAGAATGAGATACACCCCAATGCTTAGGAGAGAGCGAATTAATAATTTAGAAGGCCTGGGCGTGGTGGCTCATGGCTGCAATCCTAGCACTCTAGTGGGTGGAGGCAGGGGAATCACTTGAGGTCAGAAGTTTAAGACCAGCTTGGCCAACATAGTGAAACCCTGTCTCTACTACAAATAATAAAAAAAATTAGCTGGGTGTAGTGGCAAGCACCTGTAATCCCAGGTACTCAGGAGGCTGAGGCAGGAGAACTGCTTGAACACAGGAGGCAAAGGTTGCAGTGAGCTAAGATTGTGCCACTGGAGTCCAGTCCGGGTGACAGAGCGAAACTCCATAATAATAATTAATAATTTAGAAGGGAGTCAAGATTTACAGCTATCTGATGATCACAGATCTAGAAAAATAACAGCATATGAAGTGGGTAGGATTTGTCACACAGGAGAGTTAAGAAGCTCAGAGGAAGTCCTCTGCTCATCCAGTCTTTTCTCTATTCTATTCTCTGTGCTAAATAAGAATAAAATGTACACAGTGCCTTACAGCCCAGGAGGACTGATGTGATGTGGGCTCTGCCTGTGTCTCTCGCATGTCTTCTCATCAGCCTGTGCCACACACACATCATGCTGCTGTCACATCAATTTTATCTGTGTTGTTCAGATGGGCTGAGACATTTTTCTACCCCAGGACCTTTGCACATGCTTTCATTCATGTGCCTGCAGCTTTTTTTTTTTTTTGGCTTCCATTTTTTTTTTTTTTTTTTGAGGGCTTACTTCTTATCTTAGAAACATCATATTAATATTGTCTCCCAGGGATGATATTCCCTGTCCTCCATTAGAGTATAAGTCTCATGTCATCCAGAGAATGTCGCTATTTATCTATCATTATCTTAATCCTCTTTACCTGTGGGAGAATGTATCACAGTCTGTAATTATTGTATTCCCTTTATCTGCTTTTTGTTTCTAGCTACAATGTAATGTTACTGAAGAACTGTCTTTTTAAATTTTGTTTTCATCCCTATAAAACTAAGACTGAATATAGTGTCTGCAACATAGTAGTCATACAGTAAATATCTGTGGAATGACTGAAACTGTTATTTTCACTTTATTCTTCTTGCATGATATTACACCATTTAGAGATTTGACTGGCTGCAGAAACATGATTTTAAAAGCTGCATCCCATGAGGACTGCCAAATGCTGTTAGTGCTTTATTATGATTTGGTCCAATCACATTTATTTTCTTCTAGATGTGTATTAGGATAAGAAAATGGAATGAAGCCATGCAGAGAAGAAGAGTAGAATTGGGCACTTCGTATAAAAGCTTGAATGGAACACAACAGTAAGACAACTTGGGAACATCAGAGAGCTCAGGGCCAAGGCGTGAGAACAGAAATGAAGACAGAGGCGCCAGAGGCTGGAGGTGCCTCCTCAACACTTCACTGAGGCACAACAAGCCGCTCTGTTTTATTCCTTCTCTCTCCTCTCATTCCATCTTCTTTTTTTTTTTTTTTTTTTGAGACGGAGTCTCGCTCTGTGGCCCGGGCTTGAGTGCAGTGGCCTGATCTCAGCTCACTGCAAACTCCGCCTCCCGGGTTCACGCCATTCTCCTGTCTCAGCCTCCCAAGTAGCTGGGACTACAGGCACCCGCCACCTCGCCTGGCTAGTTTTTTGTATTTTTTTTAGTAGAGACGGGGTTTCAACGTGTTCGCCAGGAGGGTCTCGATCTCCTGACCTCGTGATCCGCCCGTCTCGGCCTCCCAAAGTGCTGGGATTACAGGCTTGAGCCACCGCGCCCGGCCTCCATCTTCTTTACAATTTTTTTCAGAACATGAAAACCATATTTTTGTACTTATTTTTACATTAAAATAAATATAATTTTATTATGTAAATGGCAATTTGATATTTACATATATACATCTCTCTGTCTCAAAATAAAGAAGGAGAAAAAATTCTTCTTATATCTTATTACCACACCCTGACTTCAATTTCACTCTCCTCAGAGAGGTAACTGCTGTTAACAGTTTGAAATACACACTTTCAGACAATTTTCTCTCCATTTGTAAGTTTCTATTGTATCTTTGTATTACTATTTTATTGATTTCTGCACTTTTCTTGATTATTTTCTATTACCTACTTTCTTTGGGTCTATCTTCTTGTTTTTTGGGTACATTCTGAAGTTGAATGTTTAACTCATCAATTTCTGCCTTTCTTATATTCTTGAGGCTAATTTTTTCCTAAGTAGGGTTTCAGCAGCATACCACAATTTTTAAAGTTTTTCATTGCAACTTATTCCAAAGTATTTTCCATTTACTTTATGATTTCTTCTTTGAGTAATACAATATTTATGTGAGTTTTAAATTTATGAATTGTTTTGGTTTGTTTTTAGGCATTTTGTGATTTATTCCTAAATTAATTGCATTCTAGTTAGAGAAGTGTAGTTAACCCTTGAACAACATGTGTTTACACTGCAAGGGGCCCCTTCCAGGCAGATTCTATTCCACCTCTGCTACCCCTGAGACAGCAAGACTGACCTCTCCTCTTCCTCCACCACTTCAGCTCATTCAATATGAAAACAAGGAGGATGAAGACCTTTATGATGATCGACTTCTACTTAATGAATAGTAAATGTACTTTCTCTTCCTTATGATTTCAATACCATTTCTTATGTCTAGCTTTCTTCATTGTAAAAATACCATATATAAAACATAACATAGAAATCATGTGTTAATTCACTATATTATTGGTAATGTTTTTGGTCCGCAGCAGGCTATCTGTGGTTAAGTTGTTGGAGAATTGAAAATTAGTCTGGGGACGGTGGCCCACGCCTGTAATCCTAGCACTTTGGGGGGCCGAGGTGCGTGGACCATTTGAGGTCAAGAGTTCGAGACCAGCCTGACCAACATGGTGAAACCCATCTCTCCTAAAAATACAAAAACTAGACGGATGTGGTGGCATGGGCTGTAATCTTAGCTACTCGGGAGGCTGAGACACAAGAATTGCTTGAACACGGGAGGTGGAGGCTGAAGTGAGCTGGGATAGGGCCACTGCACTCCAGCCTGCGTGACAGAATAAGACTCTGTCTCAAAAAAATACAAATAAAAATTACATGCAGGTTTTCAATTGTCCAGGTGTCAGGGCAGCCCTGTGATGTTGAAGGGTTAATTGTCATTTGCATTCTCTGATACTTACGCACATTTGTGTGTGTCAGTTTTCACACAAGCGTAAGAGACCTGTTTGCATCATGGTTTGTTTGTTCAGCTTCTGTCTATGGTTCTTGATTTGCTTTAATGCGACCCCCAGAGCAAATGCCAGAGAAAAGGCAAATAGGCAAGGCAAAAAAAACTTTATTTACAAGCCAATGTGAAGGAGGGAGCGAGGTTCACGGGTCTCCGGTGGTGGAGGCCGACGAAGTCGCTCCGGCGTTCTCGGGGGAGGTTCCTAGGTCCGCACAGGAGCAGGGGCCAAGAAAGTTCACTCCGGCATTCTTGGGCGAGGTTCCCGGGTCCCGCGTAGGAGGAGGGGCCGAGGAAGTTCGCTCCACGCAGCCGCCGGGAGCGGCTTTTATGTCCTGGGCCCGGGAGTGGGCGGGCAGTGGGCGGGACATAGGCGGTTCGGGGCGGGGTGGTAGGCGTGGCTAGGCGAGTTCCGGTCTTTCTCCGTCGGAGGTCGGGTTGCGCCTGCGCAGTCAACCTGTGTCTCTCCCGGGCGTGGGAAAGTTGACGATGAAGAACCCGGAACTGCGCCATCTTGCCTCCGTTTGTCCAAACAGTTCTGTCAGGTTTTCTTTGTTCTGATGTTTCTAGTTGTATACAAGTTAGACTGGTTCTAACTGCTTAGAGGATTGAACCCTTCACCACTACACATGGAGAAGCAGAAGGAAGTAGCAATTCAGAACATAAGCTCTGAAGTTAGAGGATCCAGCTGGGTAATCCTGGGTAAGATATGGAACTTATTAGGATCTCTACTTCTTCATTTATGAAACAGAGAAAAATAATAGTACTAGCACTCATACTCTTGTCATGAGAAATAAATGAGTTAACATATCAAATCACTCATAAGAGGGCTCCACCAAAAATAGGCGCTATGAAAGTGTTAATTACTACTACTACTACAGAAGCTGCTTCTATTTGTATTACTTCTACCAATATTAGTATTATTGCTACTACTTCCTGGTTGCTATTACTATGTCCATATGGTTTGGCTGTGTCCCCACCCAAATCTCATCTTGAATTGTAGCTCCCATAATTCCCACATGTGGTGGGAGGGACCTGGTGTGAGAGAATTGAATGACGGACGGGGGCTGTTTCCCCCATGTTGTTCCCATGGTAGTGAATAAGTCTCAAGAGATCTGATGGTTTGATAAATGATTTCTGCTTTCTCTTGGCTCTCATTTCCATCTCTTGCCTGCTGCCATGTAAGATGTGCCTTTCACCTTCCACCATGATTGTGAGGCCTCCCCAGCCACGTGGAACTGTGAACCCATGAAACCTCTTTTTATTTATAGATTACCCAGTTTTTGGTATGTCTGTATCAGCAGCATGAAAACAGACTAATACATATGTCATGACACTTTTTAATTTAATGATTCTTTTGTCTTTACATATTTTGTCTAATCAATATGCTTTCATGTGTACCTTAATTTGGATTACAATTTGCCTAGTATGTATTTTTCAGTCTTTTATATTCTTCTATAAAGTTGTTACATTTATTACTTTTGTAAGTGGAATTTAACAAGGTTTACTAAACTAAGTCAATCTGACAGCTCCTGCTTTTCATCAGACAAGTTTAGCCCATTTGCGTTCACTGTGTGTGGTTGACTCTATTTTTACAAATAGCCAGTCTTTCCCAGTGGGAAACTACCCCCGACCCTGCCCTGTTGATTTTGGGGGTGGGCTTGCAGCTCACTTGGGCCGGTGGATATGAACAGGACTGACGTCTGTTGGTCAGGGCAGGAGTTGGATGGGCTGGCGAGCTTCTGCACTTCCTTTCCGTCCACCTCGATGTTGGCAATGTTCCACAAATGACTCCTCAGATAGCCTCAGCCCTGGGGTGAAAATAGGAAAAAGACAGAGCAGAAGCCCACTGACCTGTGAAGGACACATAACTTAGAGATAAACATTTCCCCGCTGCAAGGAAATGTGTATTCCCCCAACCCTGTGTATTCTCTGGTGTATTGTAGCAAGTTTGTACTGATGGGCCCTGATGCGTGCTACTTTTACCTTAACTTCTACCACCTTATTAGGTATTGTGTATTTCCCTGATTTTTCTGTGCTTTAAAGCTGTCTTTATCCCTTTACGCCTTCTTTCAGATTGATTAAATATCCTGTTTCAACTTTTTCTGTCTACTATGTAATTTACATATGATGGAACTCTCAAATCTCGTGTTATAGTTCTCTTAGTTAGAACAAACCCACACATACACCCAAACCTGCTATGAAGACATAGACTGTTTCCACCAACCTGAAGTTCACTCATGGTTCTTTATAGTCAGTCTCAGCCGCTTCACCAAGACAACTGCCATTCCGATGGCTTTTACCTGTTTTGGAACCCATATAAACAGAATCGTGCGATATGTGGAATCGTGCGATATGTCTTTGTGTCACTTATTTTGTTTAGAGTAATGTTTTGAGATTCTTCCAGGTTATTGAGTGAAGTACCTCACTTCTTTTTAAAAAAATCATGGAGTAGTATTCAGTTGTATAAATATACTACAATTCAAGGCCGGACACAGTGACTCATGTCTGTAATCCCAGCACTTTGGAAGGCTGAGGCAGGTGGATCAGGTGAGGTCAGGAGTTCGAGACCAGCCTGGCCAACATGGCAAAACCCCGTCTCTACTAAAAATATAAAAATTAGCCAGGCATGGTGGCCCATGCCTGTACTCCCAGCTACTTGAGTGGCTGAGGTGGGAGGATCACTTGAACCCAGGAGGCGGAGGTTGCAGTGAGCTGAGATGGCTCCACAGCACTCCGGGCAACAGAGTAAGAATCTGTCTCAAAAAACAAAACAAAACAACTATATATATACACACACCCATATATACACACACGTATACATATATATACATATACACACATATATACACATATATTTATACACACACACATATATATATGAAATGATTTAATCTTTTCTCGATGTGTATTTGTTTCCAGCTTTCTCTTACTAGGAATAAGGCTGTTATGAACCTTCTTCTCTGTCTTTTTGTGGGCACATGTTTTAGCTTGTCTTGGGTAAACACCTTATGGTGGAACTTCTGATTAATTTGGTACATGTATGTTTAACTACTTAACAAACTGCCAAACCATTTTTCAGAGCATCATTTTACACTCTACCACCAGTAGGATATGACACTTCTAGCTGCTTCAGTTCCTTGCCAAGTTTGAAGTTTCTAACTTTTCAATTTTAGCCATTCCAGGGCTGTGTTTTTGTTATCTCACTGTAGGTTTAATTTGCATTTTCCTAATGATTAGTAATGTCAAACATCTGTGCTTATGCTTATTTACCAACGAAATATCATCTGTATCATCTTTTGTGAAGTATCTATCTGCTGAAGCCTTTTGCTCATCAAAAACTTGGATGATCTATTTTCTTTGACATTTAAGAGTTTATTATATATTCTGGACCCAAGTCTTTCATGCTATGTAGGTATTGGTAATATTTTCTCCTCGTCTGTAAGTTACCAATTTATTTTTTAATGGTATCTTCTGAAGGAAGAAGACTGACTCTTGAAAAAGACTGAAATACACATACCACGAAATTCACCTTTTAAAGAAGTACAAGCAATTACTTATGTTATAGTTAACATAAGGAAAAAGAGGTGGGGGGAGGACAAGAGAAAGGACCAAATAAAAGGAAGCAACATGAGCTTCAGACAGAGATTCAAGCAGAAAAAATGAATAGAAAGTAGTCCCAAATCTTCACATATGAGAGAGGGATC
Organism: Trachypithecus francoisi; assembly: GCF_009764315.1. Taxonomy (NCBI): domain Eukaryota; kingdom Metazoa; phylum Chordata; class Mammalia; order Primates; family Cercopithecidae; genus Trachypithecus; species Trachypithecus francoisi. The sequence continues at coordinate 69,059 of NW_022680725.1, read as the reverse complement.
CCAGTAACGCAGGGAGGTTAACTGAAGCCATCTTTCGTTTTGAGCGCTGTCTGAATAGAGTTGTTTTGAATGGCAAATGATGTGAACAACTCACCACAAACTTTCTTAGCAACACTAGAGAGTGAGGGATGACACATTTTGTCATCACTTTTTAAATATTTGCTATTTTCATATTGGTATGTGTATTGCACTATAATATACATACCATGAAATTCACCTTCTAAACATATACAATTTGGTAGTTATCAGCATACTTCCACATCTGGCTAATTTTTGTGTTTTTAGTAGAAACGAGTCTTCACCATGTTGGTCTCAAGCTCCTGACATCAGGTGATCCAATGGCCTCGGCTTCTCAAACTGCTGGGATTACAGACGTAAGCCACTGTGCCTGGCCAGTGCCACACTCTTTTAAACCATCAGATCTCATGAGAACTCACTCACTGTGACTAGAACAGCATCGGGACACCACCCCCATGATCCAATCACCTCTCAGCAGGGCCCTCTGACCTCAGATTTGGGTGGGGACACAAGGGTTTCACATACATAGAATTATAAAATGTATGGTTTTTGTGTTTCATTTCTTTTACTTAGCATAATTTTTCAAGGTGTATCTATGGTGTAACTTTGTTCTTTTTTCTGACTAAATAATAATAGTCCATAGTATAGACTTACCACATTTTGTTCATGTATTCATCAACTTATGACTATTTGGGGTTTTTTTTATGGTTTTTTGTTATTGTCAATAATACTGCTACAAGTAGTCACATGTTTTTGTGTGGGTATAACTTCTAATTATTTTCAGTACATAACTAGGAGTGGAATTGCTGGGTAAGACAGTTACTCTATATTTAACTCAAGAACTGCCAAGCTGTTTTCCAGAATGGCTACTCTATTTTATATTCCTACCAACAATGTATGAGGGCTCCAGTTTCTCCACATCTCTGCAAACACTTGTTTATTGTCTGTCTCTCTTTATTACAGTCATCCTTGTGGGTATGAGTTGGTACCTCAAGATTTTCATTTGCATCCTCTTGATGACCAGTGATGTTAAGATTCTTTTCCTGTGTAGTGGTCATTTAAGTACTTTCTTTGGGGAAATAGCCAGTGAATATTTTGTCCATTGTTTAACTGGCTTATTTGTCTGTTAGAGTTCCACAATTATTCTTGCATACTGAGACTTTGCAACCCTCCACCTAGGCCCTGGTAACTGCCATTCTAATCACTGGTTCATTAATTTTGACTATTTTAGATTTCACATAGAAGTGAGATCATGCAGTATTTGAGTTTCTGTGCCTGGCTTTTCTCACTTAGCATGTCCTGGTACATTCATGTTGTCTCAAATAGCAGAATGTATTTAATGTATTTCTTTTTTAAAGGTGACATACATTTCTTTCATATAAATAAATATATATATATGTTTGTGTATAATGAATAAAGAAACTGTGGTTAATATATATATTAACCACACACATGTGTATATATTATGTATATGTATTTTTGTATACATATATTGCACTTTAATTAATTTCTCTTTAGACAAACATTTAGATTGTTTACATATCTCAGCTATTGTGAATAATGCTGAAATGAACATAGAAGTGCAGATATCTTTTTGACATACTGATTTTATTTCCTTTGGCGGTATACCAGGAAAGAGATAACTAATTATATAAGCTAACTTTATTTTTAACTTGTTGAGGAATCTCCATACTGTTTTTCATAATGGCCATACCAATTTACATTCAATTCAGCAAGGTACAGAGTTTTAATTGTCCACATCCTCTCCAACACATACTATTTTTCATCTTTCTAGTTACAGCCATTCTAACAGGTGGGAGGCAATATTTCATTTTGGTTTTGATTTGCATTTTCCTGATGAGAATGAGTTTTGGAAACTTCATACACGTGATGGCTATTTGTATGTCTTCTTTTGAAAATCTCTGTTCAGATCCTTTGCCCATTTAAAAATTTTGTTATTATTGTTATTTCTCTATTGGGTTGCACGTGTTTCTTATTTATATATTGGATATTAATTCCTTACCAGATAAATGGTTTGCAAATATTTTTTCCACTCCATAGTTTGCCTTTTGACTCAGTCTGTTGATTGTTCTCTCTGATGTGCAAAAACTTTTTATTCTAATGCAATCCCATTTATTTATTTTTGCTTTTCTTGGTGTCGTAAGCAAAAAATAATAATAATCCAGACCAATACCAAAAAACTTTTTCTCTATGTGTTCTTCTAGTAGTTTTATGATACCAGGTCTTACATTTAAGTCTTTAATTCATTTTTAGTTAATTTTTGTATATGTGAGAGATAAAGGTTCAATTAAGCTTTTCTACACATAGATATCCAGTTTCCTCAGCATCATTTGTTGAAGAGATGATCCTTTCTTTTCTTTCTTTTTCATTTTTTTCCCTCTGATTGGGTAGTTTTAAGTGATCTGTCTATGAATTCACACTGATTCTTTCTTCGCTTGATCACACGTGCTGTTAAAGTCTCTATTAATTTTTCTTCAGGTCAGTCACTGTATTTATCATCTCCAGAATTTCTGTTTGTTTCTCTTGTGTAATTTCATCTCTTTGTTGAACTTTAAATTTTCTTAATGTACTGTTGTCCTGATTTTAATTTAGTTGTCTATCTGCGTTCTCTGGTAGCTCACTGACATTCTTTAAGACAATTATTTTGAATTCATTGTCAGGCAATTCCAAGATCTCAATTTCTTTGGAGTCAGTTGCTGGAAAACTATTGTGTTCCTTTGGAGGTATCATGTTTCCTTAAATTTAGGGGTTTCATGTAGTTTTGCATCAATGTCTACATTTGATAGAACAGTCACCTCTTCTAGACTTTACAATTTAGTTTCAATGAGGCAGAACATTCACTTATAGGTCAGTACAAAAGCACTGGATGTGTGATACAATTCTGGCTCCAGAGAGAGTACTGCAGTGTAGTCTCTGTATGGGTCTGTCAGTTGAAGTTAGCATCAATAAAGATAGTACCGTTTCTGGCAGCTAGGGCTGCTGGGATTATACTGTTCTCTCTTTCACCCTCATAGGGAAATCATCTTAGAAGATATTTCTCTTTGTTCTAGGTCTAGCATGCAGTGGCATGAGTGCCAGTGTCGGATGTGTGAGTGATTGTGGAGTAACCATGGAGCCTGGGTCCAGAATGCACGAATGCATGGAGTGACCATGGCTCCAGGGCTTGGGTTGAGGGGATGCAGAGTAAGGCAGTGGAAGTGGTTTCCAAGCAACCATGTTGCTGGAGTCTGGTGCTTCACAATTGTGTGCATTTGGGTTGTGTGTGTGTATATCAGGGGTGGCTTTGGCCAGCTGTGTTATAGCACCAGCTCCTTCTCCAAAGGTATTGAAGCAGTTTTGATGGTTATTGAGCTCCTCAGTGGTGAAGGCTGTTGGGGTCCTCTGCAGACAGGCCACTGGGGATCATGGTGGATCTCATCACATGGCTGGTACCGATCACTCTCATCCTTCTATTTTGTTCCTAGCCATCTCTAAATGTTTCGTCTATGTCAGTCTCCCCAGCCATCTAGGTGGGGTGAAACTGGAATGAGTTCTTTGGGTAGTGTCTTGAAATGTTAGGAAAGTTGATCACTCACTCTAATCTCTTTTTCCCCATGAGGTGAACTCATGAGCTGGAGAGTTTCCTCAGTGCCGAGCTGTGTTGGCTTGGTCGATGGGATGATGCATAAAAAAACAAACTGTTCTTTTAGCCTTTCTGTGCTGTTATTCTCCTTTTGTTTTCCACTGTGTTGCTGCAACTGCTTAATTGTACTCCTTAACTCTCCAACAACTATTTTTATTAGTAATGATTTCTAATTGTTGTTTTCTTGGGGGGAGAAAAAGGATGAGATTTCTTATTCCACCACCTTGTGGATTTCACTTCTACATTTATTTTTATATGTTGAAACAACTTTATGTTTCTTGGATCAATTAGATTTGGTCATGGTGTACCAAGTTTTATATACTTTTTATGTGCTGCCAGATTCAGTTTGTTAGTATTCTGTTGAGAATTTTTGTTTCTGTATTTATCTGGTATATGAGATCTGTAGGTTATTTTTATTTTTATATATTTATTAGGATAACTTTGACTGTTTTGTTGTATCAGGGTATTAATGACCTTATAAAATAAATTGGAAATTATTCCCAATGGCTTTTGTTTTGGAAGAGTTTGCAAAGGATTTATGCTATTTTTTAATACATTGTTTGATCAAATTCACCAGTGAAGCCATCTGGTATTGATTTTTTTTTTGTAAGATTTTAAAAAATTGTGATTATGTATTCATTGCATTTACAGGTAATAGGTCTATTCAACTTTTCTATTTCTACTTTAGTCAGCTTTGGCAGTGTGTTTCTTTTCTATTTCACTGGATTAGCTAATTGATTGTCATACCATTGTTTGAATCATTGCATTCGATTATTTTTGTTTCTGTACACTGATAGTAGTGGGGCTTTTTTAATACCTGATTTTGGCAGGATTTTGTTGTTGTTGTTGTTAGTCTAGCTACAGTTTTATCAATTTTGTTGACATTTTTGAAGAACCAGTTTTTAATTTTTTTCTGATTTTGTTTTTTATTTTATTAATTTTTAAATCTAATCATTAGTATTTCCTTTCTTATGCTAGCTTTGAGTTCATTTTACTGTTCTTTTTTAGTTTAAGAACACTTACGTTTTTTGTGTTCTTTCTTCTGTTCTTATACAGATCTTTAATACTATAAATTTCCTTCTAAGTGCTGCTTTCACTACATTCCAGAAGTTTTGTATGCTGTCATTTTATTATCATCTTCTCAAAGCATTTTATTTTCACTTTTCATTTCTTCTTGATTCATTAGTTATTTTGAAATATGTTGTTTAATTTCCACATATTTGTGTATGTCCCAAGTTTTCTTTTGTTATGATTCCTAATTTTATTCCATTGTAATCAGAGAATATACATTATGTAACTTATCTCATTTGAAATATATTAAGGACTTGTTTATGACATACTCTATGGTGTAACCTGTAGAATGTTCCAGGTGCACTTGAAAAGAATGTTTATTCTTCTGTTCTTCAGTGAAGTGTTTTATAAATATCTCTTAGGTCAAGTTGGTTTATAGTGTTGTTCAAGTCATCTTTTTTTCATTCTGTCTAGTTATTCTATCCATTATTAAAAGCATAGTATAGAAGCCTCCAACTATGATTGTTAAATTGCCTATTTCTCTTCTCAGAGAATTAAACAGGGGGTCTATTGTTAGGTGCATATAGGGGGTAAAGCCCCTTATAAAGCCATCAGATCTTACGAGAACTAAGTCACTGTCATGAAAACAGGATGAGGAAAACTGCCCCTATGATTCAATTATCTCCACCTGCTCCATCCCACGACCTGTGGGGATTATGGGAACTACAATTCAAGATGAAATTTGGGTGGGACACAGCCAAAGTTTATCACACCCTCTCTCCTCTTTAGGTGACAACTCTCCTGGCATTAATATTAATTATTCCTTTGATTTCTTTATGTTTTCACCACCCATTCATATCCCTCTGCTATAGATAACTTAGCTTTGCATGGTTTAGAACTGTGTGGAAATAGAATATTCTGTACATATTCCTCTGTGATTGCCTCTTTTCTGCAATATTTTCCTGTTGAGATGCATCTGTGTTCATTACATCGTGCAGTTCATTCTTTACTGCTCTACTATTCTACTCTACTATTATACTACAGTTCATTTTTTCAGCCTGCTATCAACGGTTATTTACCATTTTCTCATTTGGGGGACATCTATGTTGAATAATGCTATTTGCGAACATATTTGTTGTGTATGTTTCCTGGGGTATATATCCTGGAAAGAAATGCAAACTAGTGTTCATCAGAGAATGAAAAGTAGATTTCTGCTGCTGGAGCCTTCAAGGTACATATATATGTGTTTACATTTGTGTGCATGTGTGCATATGTGTGTGTATGTGTGTGCATGTGTGTACACGTGTGTGTGTGTTGGACAGGGCTGGGGGAATTGGTGTTGATAGAGGCAATGACCAGTTCATAGAGAGTTTTTTAGGCCAACCTGAGAAGTTTGATCTTTTAGTTTGCAGTAGCCTGACACGAAAGTACCCGAGGCCAGGCATATGGACTTACACATCATCAGTTCACAGATAGCATCGAGGTCTTGGTTGCAGATGATCTTCCATGGGCAGTGTGGGTAGAGAGCTGGAAGCTAATCAAGAAGACAGTCCTGGAAAGGAAAGATGCATGAGGCAGACACTAGAAGAAGGGCATTTCCCCTGCATCTCCCTTTGCCCTTTTTGAAATTGGAGACGACTGAGCATCTCTTGTAAAGACTCAAGGCCACCATACTTCCCATGTGTGCAGGCACTGAGAATGGAATAGGTATTTTACCTATTAGTTTTTCTCATTGTAAATCCGATTATAAAAATAACATTAGTAAATCCTAACCAGTTACACACAGATAAAGTAGGAACCAAACTTTGTCTTTAAAATGTAGAAGTATATCTGGAGAATTAAAAAAAAAAACTTTAATAGTTATTATTTCTGATTTTCAAACTGCTATTTTGACCTCAAAACATTTAATGAGAATTTCTTGTATCACTCATTAGTACTAAACAATTTCCTTTTGAAAGGCTATATATATATATTTCAGTGGATGAATGAGCCCTCATTTATTTAATGAATTTTCCTATGTTAAACAAATTTTATAAATGATTTTACAGGATTGTTTTCAATTTTTATCAGAAAATCATATAAATTTTGTTCTTTTTTAAAAAATCTTTTTCTGTTTTAAGTTCTGGGGTACATGTGCAGGTTGGATAGATTTGTTACATAGGTAAATATGTGCCATGGTGGTTTGCTGCACCTATCAACCCATCACCTAGGTATTAAGCCCAGCATGCATTAACTATATTTCTAACGCTCTCCCTCCCCCAACCTCACCCCTAACAGGCCCCAGAGTATGTTGTTCCCCTACCTGTGTCCTTGTGTTCTCATCGTTCAACTCCCACTTATAAGTGAAAACATGTGGTGTTTGGTTTTCTGTTTCTGCATTAGTCTGCTGAGGATGATGGCTTCCAGCTCCATCCATGTCCCTGCAAACGACATGATCTCATTCCTTTTATGGCTGCATAGTATTCCATGGTGTATATGTACCACATTCTCTTTATCCAGTCTATCATTGATGGGCATTTGGGTTGATTCCACATCTTTGCTATTGTGAGTAGTGCTGCAGTGAATATACAAGTTCATGTATCTTTCTAATAGAATGATTTATATTCCTTTGGGTATATACCACATAATGAGATTGTTAGGTCAAATGGTATTTCTTATTCTGGATCTTTGAGGAATCTTCACACCATCTTCCACAATGGTTGAATTAATTTACATTTCCATCAACAGTGCAAAAGTGTTTTTATTTCTCTGCAACCATAAATTCTGTTTCATTTATTTATTTAAATATATTTCCTTTTTCTTTAAGAAAGATTCTAGAAGTGGAATTTCTGGCCCACGGATGAAATTGTGAGGACATTTATGGAGCTCCTGTCCAACACCAGTCCAGAAGGCTGGTCCCCAGAAGGCTCCCTGAGCAGGAGGGGGTCTGCTGCACAGCTCCCGGCAGGCGCCTGTGGCACTGATCTGGCCTGGCAGGATGCCCAGCTCCACAGGTAGCCTCACAGCCTGGGACCTGGGTGTCCTAGAACAGCCTTGAGGTCCTACTTTGCCCCTCCTGCCATTGTTCCTTCTTCCCTGATGTCACTCTGCTTCTGGGAGGACTTCCTTTTGGTTCCTGGGACCTGGCCTTCGTTTGATTCATTACTGAGCTGTCTTAGTTCATTTGGGCTGCCATGACAAAGTGCCATAGACTGGGTGGTTTCTTTTATTTATTTATTTATTTTTTGAAACGGAGTCTTGCTCTGTTGCCCAGGCTGGAGAGCAGCAGTGCGATCTCGGCTCACTGCAAGCTCCGCCTCCGGGATTCAAGTGATTTTCCTGCCTCAGCCTCCCGAGTAGTTGGGACTAAAAGCACTCGCTACCATACTCGGCTTTTTTTTTTTTTTTTTTTTTTTTTTTGTATTTTTAGTAGAGATGGGGTTTCACCATGTTGGCTAGCATGGTCTTGATCTCTTGACATAGGGATCCACCCACCTCAGCCTCTGAAAGTGCTGGGATTACAGGCGTGAGCCACCGCACCGGCCTAGACTGGGTGGTTTATGAACAACAGATACTGATTTCTCACAGTTCTGGAGGCTGCAAGTCCAAGGTCAGCGGAGTGGCAGACTTGGCATCTGGCGAGGGCTGCTTTCTGCTTCATCGAAGGAACCATCTCACACCACCCTCCCATGGTTAAAGGAGCAAAGGCAGCTCTCTGGGGTCCCTTTTACTAATCTCATTCTTGAGGGCTCCATCTCATGTCCCAGTCACCTCCAAAAGTCTCCACCTCCTGATGTTATTGCCTTGGGAGTTAGGATTTCACCATACGAATGTTGGGGGGACAAGAGCATTAAGTCTATAGCATTCCCCTCTCAATACATAATGACCACGTTTTCATTTCCGGTCAGTCACTGCACTCGGTAATGAGGACACAGTGGTACAAAATGCAGACAAAGGGTAGGAGAAAAAAGGACATTTAACCAAGTACTTCATAAGCAAGTGTGTAATTGCCACTGCTGACAGCCATCTCCAAAGAATGCACAGGTAGATCTTGAGTATCCTGCAGAGGTGAGCCTCTGCTCCCCAGACTTGGGTAGCCTGAAGCCAGAACTGTGGCTTATTCGTCTCTACACAGTGGACACTCAACCAATATTTGTTGAATTAAGTTCCCAGTGGCTCAGTGGAGAAAGAGGTCCAAGCCTGGTGGTGGAGGAGAGGAATGAATCCCAAATAGAAGGAAAGGAGATGCACCAGAGACACTACTCATGAGAAAATGTCTACCAGCCTTTTGGTATTCTGTGCTATTTCTTCCACTATTTAAACAAATTTAAACAAATTTAAAAATTGTAGAGCATTAGGCCATCTTTGTTAAAAAAAAAAAAACAAAACCTAGGATAAGGTGGAAATGAAAATAAAAATATGTGGCTGGGCGCAGTGGCTCAAGCCTGTAATCCCAGCACTTTGGGAGGCCGAGACGGGCGGATCACGAGGTCAGGAGATCGAGACCATCCTGGCGAACACAGTGAAACCCCATCTCTACTAAAAATACAAAAAAACTAGCCAGGCGAGGTGGCGGGCGCCTGTAGTCCCAGCTACTCGGGAGGCTGAGGCAGGAGAATGGTGTAAACCCGGAGGCGGAGCTTGCGGTGAGCTGAGATCTGGCCACTGCACTCCAGCCTGGGCAACAGAGCGAGACTCCATCTCAAAAAAAAAAAAAAAGAAAATAAAAATATGCTTTGAGCACGCCACATAATGGAAGAGATGTGAACCCTGAAATGACTTACAAGTATCTATTGGTCTCCTTGAAATTTTCATGGCTGCCTGGATGTTTTCAAAATATTTTAAATTCTATTAGCACACTTTTCTTCCCCTAGAGAATAGCATTTCCTGGATATATTTTAAAATTATTTTTCTAGGAATACCCGGTCTAAGTGGCTCTCAGAAAGTCTTGTTCAATGGTGGCTTGAGCTTCAATACAATTGTTACAAGGACACTTATAACTTCAGACTCTTTATCCTGAATGCTTGTTGTTTGAATGAAAAGTTTTATCAGTGTGAGGCTTGAGTTTGCTGTCCTGTCCATCACATAAACCAAAGAGGTGTGTTGAAAAGAAACAAGGCAAATCTTACTAAGAAAAGCTATGTTTTTAGTGCTAGATGTTAAAAAAAAAAAAAAAAGAATGAAATAGGAATAACTGTCTGCCTAAACTTGGCAGTAAAGTTTGCCAGGAAATGGTGCTGAACAGGAAGCTTTCAAAAGGAATCAGGAGAGCTGGCCTTTGTGATTTGCAGATCACTTTGTTTCACCTTAAGAGCCATCACTCCCCCTCTTCATTAGAATAGCAAATTAAAAGATTCACAGAAACAGCTCAGTTTGGCTTAGTTTAAGTCCTTTCTCAGAGAATGTGAAGATGAATATGATATAGAAATCAATATTTCCCAGCTACAGGTAATCTAACGTGTGGAACATTTTCTTCCACCCTCCTCTTTGCTCTGGCTGTCCAGATGCTATTCCCACAATCCTTAAATCCCCAGCTTATTCCCTTCGCCATAGAAACACCTGCTGGCCTGATCAGTTTTGACCAGTTGCCAGCCTTGCTCTGCTCTTCGCAGCTTCAGCTCTTGCTACAGGAGGGCAGAAGAGCAGAGGTGGGGAGTGGCTCTAGGATCCTTTCTCCTTTTCCATTATCTGACTGTCTCCTTAGGGAGAAATGCACCCTGAGGTTTTGTTCTTTCTTGCATTGGCAAGTGCTTAAATGCTATGAGGCATGATCACTTTTGAAATACTGTATACAAATTAGGACAGATCATATTATTTACCTACCTGTTTTCTCTCCCTTCAAAGTGAAGGAGTGTCCTTATTTTTTTTTCTATTTTATCTTACTATGGTGAAATACACATCACATAAAATTTTCTATCTTAACCAGTTTAAAGTTTATAGTACTGTTAATTATATATTCACATTGCTGTGAAACAGATCCACAGAATGTTTTCATCTTGCAAAACTGAAACTCTGTATCCATTAAACAATCATTCTCCTTTTCCCCCCTCCCCCGAGCTCCTGGAAGCAACCATTCCATTCTGTGTCTATGATTTTAACTACTCTAGAAACCTCAATTGGAAACACACAGTATTTGTTTTGTTGTGAATTGCTTATTTCACTTAGCATAATGGTCTCAGGTTCATCTATGTTTTAGTACACGTCAGAATTTCTCTCCTTAAGGCTTAATAAAAACCCCATTGCATGAGTATACCACACCTATGCACTCATTCATGCACTCATTCATCTGTTGATGGACACTTGGGTTGCCACAACGCTTTGTTCATTGTGAATAATGTTGTTATGAATATGGTTGTACAAATGCTTTTTTTCAATCCCTGCTTTCAATTATTTTGCATATGCATTCGGAAGTTGAATTGCCCTATGTTTTCTTCGAACAGTTTTATAGTTTTAGGTCTTACCTCTAGGTCGTTGGTCCATTTTGATATAATTTTTGCATTGGTGTTACAGAAGGATCCAACTTCATTCTTTTGCATATGGATATCTGGTTTTCCCAGCACCATTTGTTGAAAAGGCTTTCCTTTCTTTCTATTTTGAATAGTCTTGGCACCCTGTCAAAAATAATTCAACCACACGTGTGAAGATTTTTTTCTGAGCTCTTTATTCTATTCTATTGGTCCATATGTCTGTGTTTAGGCCAATACCACAATGTTTTCATTATTGTTTCTTTGCAGTAAGTTTTGAAATCAGGAAGTAAGTCCTCCAGCTGAATTCTTTTTCAAAATTGTGTTGTTTATTTAGGGCTCCATGAGATTCAATATGAATTTGAGGATTTTTTTTCTGTAAAAAAATTTTACTGAGATTTTGATAGGAATTGCATTAAATTTGTAGATTGCTTTTGGTAGTATTGACTGCTTAACAATATTAAATCTTCCAATCTATGAACATGAAATTAATTTCTGTTTATTTATGTCTTTTAAATTTTATTTCAGCAATGCTCTATAGTTTTTAATGCTCTCTAGTTTTTACAGAGCATTGCTGAAATAAATTTTACAAGTCTTTCATCTCCCAGTTAATTTCTAAGTATTTTTGATACTATTGTAAATATTGTTTTTATAATTTCCTTTTTAGATTGTTCGTTGTCAGTGGATAGAAATTAAACTGATTTTTGCTTCTTGACTTTGTATTCTTCTACTTTGGAGAGCTCATTTATTATTTCTAACAATTTATTTCTTTGGTGGACTCTTTAGGGTTTTCTATATATAACTTCATATAATTTGCAAAAAGAAATTATTTTACTTTTTTCTTTCCAATTTGTATGCCTGACATTTCTTTTTCTTGCCTAATTGCTCTAGCTAGAGCTTCCAGTTCTACATTGAATAGAAGTAATGAAAGTAGGCATCCTTGTCTTATTCCTGATCAGAAAAGTAAAGCTTTTAAAAAAATTTTTTCATCATTAAATATGATGTTTGCTATGGGTTTTTCATAGATGGCTTTTATTATACTGAGGTAATTTCTTTCTACCCCTAGTTTGTTGAGTGTTTTTAGTATAAATGGGTGTTGAATTTTGCCAATACTTTTCCTGCATCAATTGAGATAATCATATGATTTTTTTCTTCATTCTATGTGCTGTATTACATTGACTGATTTTCATATGATGAACTATCTTTGTATTCCAGGATTAAATCCTACTTGATAATGATGTATAATCCTTTGAATATATTCCTGGATCCAGTCAGTATTTTGTTGAGGATTTTGTCATCAATGTTTATAAGTTTACTTTCTGCAGTCTTCTTTCCTTTTTGTGTCTTTGCCTGACTTTGGTATAAGAGTAATGCTGGTTTTCTAGAAGGAGTGAGAAAGTATTGTCCCCTTTTCAATTTTTAAAAATATTTCAAAAGGATTGGTATTAGTTCTTGAAGTGTTTCATAGAATTTACCAATGAAGCCATCAGGTCTGAGGTATTTTATCATCAGAAGATTTTTGAACACTGATTTAATTTTCTTAGTAGTTTTATATCTTTTCAGATTTTATATTTATTTGTTAGTCTTGGTGGGTTTTGTGTTTCCAGGAATTTGTCTTGTTATCTCTATGATCTATCTCTTGTGATCCAATTTTATTTCTGTAGTATCAGTAGTAATGCCCACATTCATTTCTGACTATCAGTTTGAGTCTTCTCTCTTTTGTTCTTACTCTGTCTAGCTAAAGCTTTGTCAATTTTGTTAATCATTTAAAAAATCAACTTTTAGTTTTATCAATTTTTTTATTGGTTTTCTATGCTTACATCATTTACCTCCCCTCTCATCTTTATTATTTTATTTGTTCCACTAGCTTTAGGTTTAGTTTGTTCCTGTTTTTATAGTTTCTCAGGTTGTAAAGTTAAGTCATTAATTTGATAGCCTTTTCTTTTTTTATTGTGTACTTATAGTTATAAATTTCCTCCTTAGCACTGTTATATTAAGTTTTGGCATGTTGTGTTTTTGTTTTTATTAGTTTTTAAATCATTTCTATTTTTTCTTGTATCCATTTGTGTGTAAGAGCATGTCATTTAATTGTAAAATTTGTGAATGTTTCTATTTTACTTCTCTTATTTATTTCTAAATTTACCCTGTTGTAGTCAGAGAAGATACTTTGAATAATAGCTATTTTAAGAAATTAATTGAAACCTAATTGTGGCCTCACACATAATCTATTCTGGGAAATGTTTTATACATACTTGGGAAGGATGTATATGCTGTTTTGGGGTATCATGTTCTGTATATAACTATTAGATCTAATTGATTTATTGTGTCATATAAGTACTCTGGTTTCTTACTTATGTATGGGTTTTTCATCTATTATTGGGAGTGAGATACTGAAGTCTCCAATTATGATTTTAGAACTGTCTTCAATTCTGCCAGTTTTTGCTTTATATATTTTGATAGTCTGTCATTAGGTATGTGAATGCTTATAAATGTTATATTTTCTTGTTGTATTACACCTTTTATTAATATTTTCTGTCCTTTGTTTTATGTAAATTTTTAATTTACAAGTTGATTTTGTCTGATATTCATATAGCCACCTCTGCTCTCTTTTGGTTACATTTTCAGAAAACATTTTAAAAAACCCTTTTACTTATAATTTATTTGTTCCTTTGGATCTGATGTGAGTCTTTTGTAGATAGCATACAGTTAAATCTTGTGTTTTTAAATTCTGCCAATCTCAGTCTTTTGATTGGAGAATTTAATCCATTTATATTTAAAGTAGTGCTGATAAGAAGGGACTAACTTCTGTCATTTTACTGTTTTCTACATGCCGGATAGCCTTTTTGTCCCTCTCCCTCATTTTTACATTACTGTCTTATTTTGTATTTAGTTGATTTTTTTATAGTGAAATGTTTAAATTTGTTGTGTTTACATTCATGCTTTTTATCAAATCTGGGAAGTGTTAGCCACTATTTTATTAAATATTCTGTCTCCCCTTTTATTCTTATTTTTCTGAGACTCCAACAATCCATATGCTGGTGTTGGTGGTGTCCCAAATGTCCCCTAGGCTCTGTTTACTTTTCTTCCATCTTTTTCTTTCTGTTCCTCAGATTCAATACTTTATACTGTCCTATCTTCGAGTTCAGTGATTCTTTCTTCTACTTGCTTGAATCTCTCCTTGAATCTCTCTAGTGAATTTTAAACTTCAGTTATGATAGTTTTCACATCCAGAAATTCTTGTTGTATTTGTGGTTTTTCCATTTCTTTATTGATATTTCCATTTCATTCATAGGTCCTTTTCTCAATATTTTCATTTGTATTTTTTTGTTGTTGGAAAATACATACTTGATTCTAATCATCTAATTTCCCCCTTCACCGAGGTTTGCTGTTTCTTTGTTGTGGTGGTGGTTGTTGTTTTATTGCTATTTTAACTGGTTTAGGCTGTCTCTGTGCCAAGAATAAGCTTGAGTTATAAGCTTCAGGTATTTTCCGTTTTTTTCTGAGTGTTTCCCTGGTCATGTATGGTTAATTTCTAATTTTCCTTATAGATATTTTTTTTTAATGTTCTAGTCTTTAATGTCTGGCTCACAAAAGGCGACAAAGAAAAAAATGGAGGGGGGAAAAGGGGTACTAACCCTTTAAATCCCCGGAAAGGTACATCAGCCAGAGGGAAAAGGGCTTGAAAAAATGGAGGGAGTTGCAGTGACAATCGTCACTGACTCTTTCTCCACACTTCTGTGATCAAAAGCAGCAATCAGAGCATGGATCCCTGATGTCTGGGATCAAGTTCTTATTTTCCACCATGGCTCTTGCAAGGTGTGTGCAGGCTGATTCAAGGACATGCTAAGAGCTAAAATTGGTCAATATTAACTACAATTTACCATCCAAGCTTTTTCCTGTTGGTTGTAAGCCTTCAATAACCTCTAGAGTTCCCAAATACTTACATCAGATGAATTCTGCCATTGCAATTATTGTCTATATTAGGGGATGGATTTCTAGTGCCTCCTTCTCTGCCATCATTCCATCATTCTCTCCTTGTTCTTCTTACATCTTCTCTCACTTTTACGTTTCCATTGTCCCCAGAATACCCTTTGGTTAGTGAGAAAATAATCAAAGGTGGAAAAGACTCTTCTGGGAGGAATGGTGTTAGCCTTAAGCCAAGCCCTTCATACAAGTGAACATTTGTGCTTGTTGCATTAAGGGTTATTTTAGGAGATAGAGACAGGGGAAGGTGGTGGGTGGCCTATTTAGACTTAACGCCAGTTCTTAGTACAAGACATGGTATGTATTTCTGGAAATTCTGAACTACATGCAGTGAGTCTGAAATATGTACAGGTTAAACATAAATATTAAAGAAGAAAGGAAAACTACATAGAAGCAATGACCACATTGAACCATTAAATGGATTTGGTCATTTCAGTTACTGCAACAGTTAATGAGGATTGTGCCAGAATTGATCCAGCTGCTGCAAAGGATATGGATCATTCCAATAGTGAAAGAGATTAGCTCCTCATGTCACACTGCAAAATGAAGTGGGGATTTGGCAATTATTCTCTTGATTTGATCCATACACTGTTGTCATTGTTTTTCTTTATGTCAGTATTGCCAATTCTCGTTATGGGAAGTATTTTCAGTGTTTACCCCAAAATGCTTATAAACTCAGCCCAATCTCTCTTCCAAAATATATGTCACATTTTGAGACTACTTTCAGTCAGTTTGAATTAGACAACATAATAAGGTGATAATGACAAACATATGGTGACAAGGAAGTTTCACCATTATGCCCAAGAAGGGAAAAATATGGAAAGCCATCCAAAAGGGCATAGAAAAAATTCATGGGGCTTGTTAAGTTACATGATCTTTTAGATAAAATGAGCTTTTTATGAAAAACTATTTTGTTTCCATTAATTAAATAGAACTTATTCATATCAAATAACTTGATCAGATAGCTTTCAACTAAACATTGCAAATAGGTTCTATTAATTGGGGGAGAAGGGAGGCATGTGATTGTTTCAAGTCCTGTTTTCAGTTAAATTCAGCTTAGCTAATTGGATTGATCATGCAATTACCCACCCTGGCTGCTAACATGGCCAAACCACCGACTCAACCACATCTCTACCCAGTGCTTTCTGCTCTATGAAATATGTGCTGATTTGATATAGCAAAAAACCCCTGACCAGAATTTCCAAGGAACAAGTGATACTAAAAACGGTGGATTGCTGGTTTCCTCCTGTGTAATTAAACACCACAGCTCAAGCTATTTGAAGGGTATAACAGTCTCAGCAAAATATTTATATTTTAGTGTAGTTCAATTCACATGCTAAAAAAATAAAAATAAAAACGAAAGCAAAAATCAGAACAAAATCCCACAGGGTTTTGTTGATGTTTCTCCCATTAGCTCTTGATTTTCAGACTGGATGGAACAATGCTAAGAATGTACGTCTAAAGTTCTTTGGTTAAATTAGAAAGTAAATACCGTTTGCTACATCCCAATACTTTTGAAGATGGATTTCGTTTCTGGTCCAATTTGTACCTATTTGTGTAACTTGAAAAGCAAGCCACCTATATTTCCATTTATTCTGAAATGTCTTTTCAACCAAACTGCCTAAAATTTCTATCATTAGCATCGCTAGGGTGGACTACAATAATTTATGTAGTTGACAGACATTAAAATGCAAATATTATTCAAGATGGAAGAATCCACTTACTAGTTCAGTGGGATTTGATTCACTTGGCAGATTAAAGATTAGTGAACAGGACTCAAAGAAATGAAAACAATCTTTGTTTCTCCAGGGAGGAGCAAAGAATAGAGGACCAGGTCAGGGCACCAGAGAGCCCACAGCCAATGAGCTAACAGGTGTGGGATGCATGTGCACTAGCGGGTATAGGGTACGTGTAAACTACTGGATGCGGGGTGCATGCCCACTGGTGGATGCGGGGGGTGTGTGCATTAGTGAATGTGGGGTGCATGTGCACTGGCAAATGCAGGGTTTGTATGCACTAGTGGGTGTGGGGTATGTGTGCGCTGGTGGGTGCAGAGTGGCACAGGCTCCAGTTTCCCCAGGTTTTTTTTTTTTTAAACCTGACCTTGTCCATTTATTCCACTCTGCAGATGTTTGATGCACCCGCTAGATGCACTAGCAGGTGTGGGGGGTGTGTGCGCTGGTGGGTGCAGAGTGGCACGGGCTTCAGTTTCCCTAGGTTTTTTTTTTTTTTTAACCTGACCTTGTCCATTTCTTCCACTCTGCAAATGTTTGCAGGGCATAAGGGTGAGCTCTAATTTTTGCAACCTGATGTGTGTTGTACTCCTACCACTTCATTCACCCTCCGCTGAGAGCAGGCAAACATTTCCAGTAGTCCTAATTTTTCTTTTTTCCTTCTGAGACATGAATTGAACCTGATTTTTTTAAAGTCCCCAAAGGAAACCAGGACCTGGGAAAGAAAACCCATCGATATCTCAAGGGGACTCACATACATTGGGTAAGATTCCAAATCCCGCATAGCATAGGGGGATTACACCCCTGCAGGGGTGGGTAACCACACAGTCGCTCCCAGGAGAGATCAGGTGCAAAACCAAGTCAGAGGTTACAAATCAGACCTGCACTGGGGCTCCCTGTTGAAAACTGAGGCTGTCGCTGTACTGACCACAGGGGAGTATTCCTGTTCTCTTCTCTGTGGGAATTGATGGCTGCTTACTCTTGACACTTCCTGGAGACTCTGTGGCTTCCCAGATGTTCCCCTCCCAAGCCAACTCAGCTAAATCGTTGTTAAATGAAAAGGCAGATGTTTGAAGTGAATGCTACAAACTGAATTTCAAACGCCTAATAAGGTACTGAAAATTACCTCAAGCTTTCCAATGTCACAAACTGTAAAAATACAAATTAGGCTGCAAGTACAGCCCAGTTACGATGAACACTGCTATATGTTCAAATAATCAAGCTCTCCTTTGCAGAGTCTATTGAAGGCGATTATTATGAGCGATCGTTCGCTAATCATTATGTGACAGCTATTTCTGTCGCATTGATCTCCTCTGCCTTGTCTGTTTTGTGGGTAATGCTCACATGTTCTAAGAGGTGATGTTTTCCCCCACAGAGACAGCTCTTCCTGGAGCTCCAATTGATATGAACCTTTGCTCTCAGCCATCATCTGCACACAGCCAGGATTCACAGTAAATCAGAGGAAAAATAAAACTGGACGGCTTTCAGTTCCAATCACATCTTGTTTTACCTCGCTCCGGCCACTCAGTTATCGGGAAATAATGGATTTTTATCTGTGAAACTGAAAGAGCAGGTTTAAGATTTTCAAATTTAAAAATGTTCTCCTTCTGCATTTTATGTGATAAATGGAAGGCTTTCTTTAAGAGAAAGAGGGAAGTTTCATTTTATTCGAATGTAAAAGAGTTCTTTCAAGGTAGAAAATCCTGTTAGTTTTTATCCTGAAAAGAAGGCTCTTGTTTTGCATGGAAGGTTTGTAAGGAAGGTGGAATATGCAATTCCTGAATGTGTGGTTTTGGAGGGATGGTGGACATTGCACATCGTCCCCCTGCAGAGCAGTCAGGGGCACTTGCGGATGCCCCCCACAGCTTGCTATATGAGTTGGGCTGAGCAGGAGATGTGGTTCTCCTGAGTCCAGCAACCTGCACCCCAGGCCTGAAGCTCTGCCAGTCTGTTATAAACACACTTGCTGGAGTTCTTATGGGGAAGTACAAACAGTTTTAAACATGGACATCTCTTTTCCCAATTTTTAAAATAGTAACCATCCCCCGAGTTTAAACCTTTTTCTAAACCTCCTTCCAAGCAGGGTGATTGCTCCCTGGCTGGTAGCGGACAACTTCTTCCATGCTTCTACGTAAAGACCCACTAGAATGCTGGCAGTTGGGCTCAAATCTTTCAGGGTGTGCCCCCGGGGTCCCCCCCTAAATAACCCATCTAACCCAAATGCAATAACTTGGCATTTGAAACCTTCCAGGTTCATGCTCAAGCCTCATCCATCTGGACATCTGGACAGGCCCATGTACCATACACGCTGAACCCCCGAGATTCTTGCCTTCCTGCTGCTGAAGTTCTAACCCTCTCTGGGGAAAGCTGTGTGCATCCATTCCTAACATTTCAAAGTTTTCTGTCACTGGAGGCATGACCAGATACCCCAGGCCTCCTGGCAATACCCCGATTTTGCTCCTCCAGGCAGCACATCTTACCTGTTACCTTACATCTTACTTGTTACTTTGCATCTTACCTGTTACCCCCGGGAGTAGATATTTGCCTGTGCATCCTTTTCAGAATAGAGACCATGGCTTGGGTTTCTCTGTATCCTGCGGGGCCTGTGGATTGCCTTGTGAGTAGTAACTGCCAAATGCTATTTATTTTGAGTGTAATTTTATTATGGAAAATTTGGAGAATACAAAGAACTAAAGATGAAAATTCCATACCATCACTGGTGGTCCCATTACCCATATGGAACCATGGTGCCACTGTAAATTGTTGGTTTAGAGTCCTCCCACCTTTTTGATGAATGTACATGAATGCATTTTAATATGTTTGCAATAACTATTAGGTTGGTGCAAAAGTTACTGAGATTTTTGCTATTACTTTTAATGGCAAAAACTGCTATTACTTTTGCACCAACCTGATAAGTACAAGACATAATGTCTTTTAGGGATTCTTTATCATTACACTGGCTTCCTAAAATTTGAAAAATACATTAAAACCTATGGAAGAAATTTCAGATGATCTAGAATTGTGTTTCTCAGAAAAAGAACTGTCTTAGTGCTTCAGTGTATCTCTCTCACACGTATTTAATATAAAGACCAATGTAAAAATTAACAGAAAAAGAGATGACCCAGAATGGCAGAGGTGTGAAAATGGGCTTGATGCTAGAAAATTTCTTCTACTACAAGATGTATTCAATTTGCCTTAATTGAAAATATGACTTCACTAGTTGAGTGTAAATTTTGAAGACACAGAACCATTACTCGATTTATTTGTGGCTGAGAACAGCCATTATCATGCTGTGGGTGTCCGCACTGCTGGAGGGAGAAACTGTGAACAAGCCCTAGTGCCTTTTAGTCACTCATTTTCCCAGTGAAATGCCATGTTATGATTGATAACTGAGCCATGGTTATGAAATGCTGGAGAGAAACAGCACCAGCCATTGTTTTAGGTGAGTTTCAAATTTGGCAAGAGCTTCTGTGTGCACCCCAAGGAAATGAATGCTGCTCTGTCAACACGTTCTTGGAATTCAACAGGAGGCAGCAACAGAGAAGCAGGCATCTCAGGAGGCCCGTCAGGACCTCACATCATGAAGCCTCTTGAAAACACGCAGTACACTGGGTTCCTGACGGCATAACCTGTGCTAACACTGCCTTGTAATGTCCAGCTCTCAAGTGTTGGCCAGTATTTGGTTGGTGATATGGTTTCACTGTGTCCCCACCCAAATCTCACCTTGAATTGTAATCATCCCCATGGGTCAAGGGTGGGGCCAGGTGGAGATAACTGAATCATAGGGGTGGTTTCCCCGGTACTGTTCTTGTGATAGTGAATAAGTCTCATGAGATCTGATGGTTTTAAAAATAGGAATTCTTCTGCACACACCCTCTT
This sequence comes from Trachypithecus francoisi, assembly GCF_009764315.1. Classification (NCBI taxonomy): domain Eukaryota; kingdom Metazoa; phylum Chordata; class Mammalia; order Primates; family Cercopithecidae; genus Trachypithecus; species Trachypithecus francoisi. Next base: position 48,348 of record NW_022680725.1, on the reverse strand, counting down.
GCCTGCCGACATGTAAGACATCCCTTTGCTCTTCATTTGTCTTCTGCCATGATTGTGAGGCCTCCACCGCCATGTAGAACTGTGAGTCCATTAAACCTCTTTCTTTTATAAATCACCAAGTCTCGGGTACTTCTTTATTAGCAGCTTGAGAACAGACTAATACAGTTGGCTAACACATTTTCACAAAGGGTATGCAGATGAACTATTCCCTCAATTTTGCACATCAGGCAACAGTATTCTGTCTTGTTCTCATTGAAATATATCTTGATTGGATTATACAAACTTTTCTTTCTGTTGATATGCTATTTTATTGCTTCTTGCATTTAGTATTACAGAGAAAATTTAAGTTAGCTTGTTTTTACTCCTTTTATTAAAACATATTTTTTCTAAGAATATTTATGGAATTTGTCACACATGTACATCTGCACATACACATACCGACATGCAAGCGTGCATATTACATATATATATATGATTTCCTATATGCATTCATTATGCTAAATAGCTTTTTCTTAGTTCTTAAAGTAAGTTGCTCTTAGGCTTCTGTTGTTCCTTTGAGTTTTCAACACGATATTCATTGTTATCTGTCTGCATGCAGTGGTCAGTTTCGTGTTTACTTCTCTTATAAAATGATGGGTCAACTTGTTGGCTGACAGGAAGTGTCCTGCCCATCAGAATCCATTTCTTGGACACACAACTGTGGATCTAATCTCTTTCATAGACATCCATGTATTTAACAATTTGATTGGTGTTGATCATAGCAGAACTCCTTTTTCTTATAGGACTTAATCTGTTGTGGGACGAAAATGGGAAACTCCTGCTTTCAAGTTCTCCCTAATGTTGGACATTTAAATCCAAAACATGAAAACAAGCCAAGAACATTACACACGATTTTTAAAAATTGGAAGAGAGTGAAATAAAGGAAGATGAGACAGGAAAAGACCCAGTAGAAAGAGCAGTAAGCGCAATACCAAGAAAGGTGCAAGATCCGTGCTGAGTCCTTGGAGTCAATGTTGGCCATGAGACCCTGTCTCCCAGGAATGGTTCCTGCAAATCCTGCAGCTTGCAGTCCTTGAGGGAGCCACTGGTGGGAAGCACAGCTCCAGCACAAATACAGCAAGGGGTTTCAAAAAACAGAGGCTTCAGCCTTTTGTCAAATTCCCTCCCTGTAATCCAAGATATGAGAGGTTCATTTTCAGGTTTTAGAGTAATGTGTGGAGCTCTGACAAGCTTCAAAAGTGGCCTCTGAGTTTTTGCCTGTGTGTGTGTTTTTGGTCTGAACGTGAACTCACGGTATTGAATCTTTTGGGATGAGTTCTCATCTCCTGTGGCTCTTGTCTTTTGGACACACATGTGACTCTGCCTCTGCCCAGCTAGACACCTTCCAGTGGACTTCTCTGCCATTGGACATGGCCTTCATGGCATTTGATAGGGTTATTGCTTTAAGTGTCACAAACTGCCTTAGCCTTATCTTCTCTCAGCCCTGAGAACATCCATTTCTCCATGGAGCTCTGGTTTCTTGACAGCAGAAGATAGTGTTCCATAACTATCATCCAAGCACAGAAAGAGCTATTGCTCTGGAGTGGTCATTTATGGTTGTCAGAGCAAGATGTATGCATTTTTTAGAAAGATGAGTCATGGATAAGTCATGAGTTTATGTGGATATGGCCAACTCAAGCCAAGGAGTAGCAAGCTTTTCCCTAATGTCTTCGACTTTGTCTTGTAACTTTTTTTCTCTTAAAGTGAACATTTTCTTCCAAAAGGAATTAAAAGAATTATTCATTTGCTTATGCTAGTAGTTTTTTTTTTTTTTTTTTGAGAGAGAGTCTTGCCCTGTCGCCCAGGCTGGAGTGCAGTGGCATGATCTTGGCTCACTACGAACTCTGCCACCCAGGTTCCAGGGATTCTCTTGCCTCAGTCTCCCAAGTAGCTGGAATTTCAGGCGTGTACCACCATGCCCAGCTAATTTTTGTATTTTTAGTAGAGATAGATTTTCACCATGTTGGTCAGGCTGGTCTCAAACTCCTGAAGTCAGGTAATCCACCTGCCTTGGCCTCCCAAAGTGCTGCAATTACAGGCATGAAAACCGCTCCTGGCCTACTTATGCTAGTAGCTTTAAAATAACATTCAAAATAGTCTCAGGACCATACTACTCCTGGTGTTGCCCATCGGGATAATGAATGGACTGTAGGATTTCTTTTTGTGCTTTTATCACAGGAGGGCTGTGCTTTCAAAATACTATGTTATAAAGTCTATTGAGGTCATTCTTGTCTCCCTGCTTAAGCTTTCTACTTGAAATACATCAATTAATTTGGTTCAGTCTATGTTCCTTTTGTAAATATTGCATAGGTATATTTTTTTCTTACTAAATTTGTGAAATCCTGTAACATCTTTACACATTTCCATACTCAAAATTATAAACATGATAGGTACAAAAAAAAAGGATCTAGTTTTCCTTCCCATTCTTACTTCTATCTTCCCTCCCCTTGGCGGCAAGTTTTTTAAGTTAATTCCTAGTTTTTGGTTATTTTTTTTCCTGAATTACTGTCTCTTTTGTAAAGCAGTTAAACTATTTTGTGGCTCAACATGGTTAGTTGTTCTCTCTCTTTCTTGTTGTACAGCTGAGTCAACAGAGGCCCATGAGATTGGGTCATCTTCCCAGAGACCTATGTGTCTCCGGCAGAGTCCTGGATTCTGGACCCCACATCCAAGCCTTCTGAGAGCGTGGGTCTCTGCTCTCCAAACAGGCAGATGCTGTGGAGTCTCTTGTTCATGGTGGGCCAGGGCCCAGGGCGTGCTGAGCACTGGAGACTCCGTGGTCTCTCTCTTCACAGTCATCCACGATTTCTTCTCTCAGTACAAATGCAAAGCTACATGATTTCTGTGACAAGTAATGAGAGGATGAACACTTTCCGTAACATTCTATTTCATATATATTTGATATGTAGAAATAGAGAGTGGAAATTGCTCTGAACTAGGTTCAAGCCTGAAAATTGGTCATTTTTGACAGTTAACTTCAGCTCACCACTTTGGTTAATAAATCCTCTTCAACTCTTGACAGACAGGAGAAAGCCACCGTTGTACTGCATAACAACCTCTGGTAATTGCGTTTCCTACCTGGGGTAAGTCTGCTCTCACTGGTAAGCGGAGAAAAAATAATACGTGGTATTGCTTTTCCCATCACTCTGCAGGGCAAGGCGACCTTCTTTTATGACACAATCTTCAAATTAATTTCATAGTTAGATGACAGAGTCACAAAGGCTTTCTATCTCCGTCTCCTCCGTTGTTTTTTCTATCTTATCCCCTTCTTCCTTTCTCAAAATTAAGGTATAGTAGGAGTTTATGTTTGTAATTAATAAATGATATTTTTTTCTGAGAATTCTGATCTACTCATTTTATACTTAAGGAAGTGTAGCCCCAGATTCTTCCTCTATATTTTCAATCCATTTGATTTTCTGAAAGTTAACAACATAAAAATGTTTCTACAAGGATGACGTCACAACTCAGTCATGAACGGAGAACTCTGTCCACACATCTGGGTTCCTCCTTTCTGAGCTCCTCCTCTTCCTAATGGTCACCAGACCCTGTGAGACCTGACTTCTAATTATCTCTCTATATGGCCATAAGTTGCACAGTTTATTCTTGGTTCTATTTTGTAGCAATGAATATTCTCTTATTGCTATTTCTTCTTTTACCCCTATGTTTAATTGTTTCCTCTTCACCATGATTCTGTTAGGTTGGTGCAAAAGTAATTGTGGTTTTTGCCATTGAAAGTAATGCACCGCTGGGCACGGTGGCTCAAGCCTGTAATCCCAGCACTTTGGGAGGCCGAGGTGGGCGGATCATGAGGTCAGGAGATCGAGACCATCCTGGATAACACGGTGAAACCCCGTCTCTACTAAAAAACAAACAAACAAACAAAAAAACTAGCCGGGCGAGGTGGCGGGTGCCTGTAGTCCCAGCTACTCGGGAGGCTGAGGCAGGAGAATGGTGTAAACTGGGGAGGCGGAGCTTGCAGTGAGCTGAGATCTGGCCACTGCACTCCAGCCTGGGCGACAGAGTGAGACTCCGTCTCAAAAAAAAAAAAAAAAAAAAGAAAAGAAAGTAACGGCACCAAACTAATAACTTTTATTGACAGTATGAACTTGAATTTTTTTTTTTTTTTTGAGACGGAGTCTCACTCTGTCGCCCAGGCTGGAGTGCAGTGGTGCGATCTCAGCTCACTGCAACCTCTGCCTCCCGGGTTCACGCCATTCTCCTGCCTCAGCCTCCCGAGTAGCTGGGACTACAGACGCCCACCACCATGCCCGGCTAATTTTTTTTGTATTTTTAGTAGACACAGGGTTTCACCGTGGTAGCCAGGATGGTGTCTATCTCCTGACCTCGTGATCCACCTGCCTCAGCATCCCAAAGTGCTGGGATTACAGGCGTGAGCCACTGCGCCCTGCAGAATTTGAATGTCTTTAGATTTTTTTTTTTTTTTTTTTTTGCAGGGGGGTACTGGTCCTCTACTTTTTCTTGTTGTTTTCTCATTCTCCATTTTATTTATCTTGGTTTATTTTTCACAGTGGCATACACAGATCCTGTGATAGTGCCTTCCTGGTTACAGGAGGGAGTGGACATTGTTCCTGGTTTGTGCACCGTGTTTGTCTGGAGAAGGTGGGGGTTGCACAAGAAATGCAGGGAGACTTAGCAGCTTAGATTGGGTTTTGCCTCGGAACATTATTATACCCAACAGCGCCTTCATTTGTTTGTCCTGACGATGCTGCATTCTACGCCGGTTTCTCATTTCCAACCACTTCTTTCCATCCACACTGGATGGTCCTGATCCAGACCCCGGGGATGCTGTCTGGATGATTCGACCATCCATCCCTGCCTCTTCCGTTCCATCTGCGTGCTTGGGTCAGCAAGATTCTTTCAAACGTAAGTCAGAACACATCGTCCTCCAGTCCAAAATCTGTTCAAGGCTTCTACTGTTTCCAGGATCAAGTCCAACTCTTCGACATGACCCACAAGGCCTTTTTTCATTCTCCCACATGCTGACCTCGCTTCACCCAGCCTCTCCCCTCCTCCCACACAGTCTCTCCCTTCCTACCCCCAGTCTCTCCCCTCCTACTGCCCAGCCTCTCCCCTCCTCATCCTTCCAAGATTGGCTTCCACTTCTCCAGGAAGATTGTTGTGACCCAAGCCAAATCCTCGCCTAGGTGCCCCCACCTCCCTGTTTGTTGAATTTCGCAGGCTATAGTGTAACAACCTGCTTGACTTTTGCCTTTCCTGTGAGATAAGCTTGGTGAGGACTGCATGTGTTTCTGCCTTTTTCTCTGTATCTAATGCTGCGTTTTAATAAATGCAGGTTAAATGAGTCATGAGTAGATAGGGAGAGTAGCAAGGGCTGAGTCTGAGTAGCCAAGCAGGGGCCTGGTCGCAGAGGCCCCGTGTACCGTGTTAGGATTTTGCATTTTTTTTCTGCATAGGGTGCCATTGAGAGATTTTAAGCAAGAGAAGAACATGAGTGGATTTTCACTTTGTAAATCATCCCTGCATCCACATGAAGAAATGTATTAGAGCAAAACGGAAGGCTTAGGGACAGCGGCCAGCAGACTACTATGATGATGTGCATTTGAAGAGTGAGGCTCTGAAGTGTGGCAATGAAGGCAGGGTGGGGATTTGAAAGATATCGGGAAGCAGCATTCAGGGTGCTTGATAGTCAATAGCAGGTAGGGATTAACATAGAGAGAGAAATCACGGTGGCTGTCTGCTTTCTGACTTGGTGACTGCAAGGGTGAGATATGAGGCACTGAGATGACCAAGATGGGAAGAGAGAGGAGATGGAGGGGCAGCTGCAGCATATTCAAGGCAGGAGGAGCGGGCAGACGGAGGGGCACCTGCAGCATATTCAGGTGGAGACAGAAGGACACAGGTGTGGTGGAAGGAGAGATCTCTGAGCAGGGAGGAAGTGCCAGAGAGGCCAAGTGAAGCAACAACACAAGGGTGGATAGGGCGTGGGCTTGATTTCTGGCTCTGCCTCTTACCAGCCATGTAAAATGGGCATGACCACATGGCCTCATCCACAGGACAGATTACAGATGAAAGAGAAGATACGCGCAAAGGCTTTAGCCATGTCTGGCAATAGGAAGTGCTCAAAAAGTCTAATTACTGTGAACAGACACCAAAGATCTATTTTGGTGTCATTGGCTTAGAGGTGATGGTTGCAGCAATGGGAGTGAATGAGAAAGCTTAGGACAAGTGTAAAAAATAAGAGACTTGGTGACTGAATTCTGTGGGGACAATGACATTAAGGGGAAGGCGAGGTAGGAGGAGTCCACAGAGGAGATAGACTGTCACCCCAAGGTGAAGCAGAGACAACTGAGCGTGACCAAGGGCAGGGGCGGGAGCAGCTGGAGAGCAAGGACTTGTGATAAGGGAATGCTCTTGGCTCAGGAAGAAAAGGGGAAGGAATAAAGAGGGCTGGGGCAGGACACAGCAGCTCGGAGGCAAATTTAATAGGAGCAGCAAAACATGAGAACTGGCTGGCGGGTCATGGATTATAAAAGATAGTGGAGAACAAGGGCTACGTTTCCCAGATGGGGTTTCTGGGAAATCTCAGGGCCTGGGTCTCTGAAGCAGTCTGGGCATCACTGGGCTGCTTTGGGGAGGCCCTGCAACCCTCCCGTGAACTAACACATGTTTCAATGGTCCCGTCCTTGCAGAGCCCCCTCACCTGCATTTTGAAGCAATGTGCTCCTTGAAGTCTAATGCCATTATGAACGAGTGTGACCATTTTCCTGCTGTGTTGTGGAAAGGAGCTCTCATGATCTCTTCTCTGTCATGTGCTGATGCTGCCTGAATAGTGGGTTCCAGAAAAACAGACGAATGAGCAGGTGCTTGCTCAGAAGGTCTATTAGCAGGGATCCTTTAGAACCCCAAATCAATGTTTAATAACCATGTTAAGAAGAGCTACGTTGAGAGTCTACATGTTTTGTCTTGTACGTCTCATGACTTCAAGGGAATTACAATGTTTTATTTAGTCAATAACTGTACTTTGACATACTGATTTTAAAATAAATTAATGGATTGAATTGATTAAAAAAACCCACCATTTTCATTTGATAACTTAAAATATCCCCACTTTTCTAATCATCTCCACTTAAGTCATAAGCTTAAGTTTATTTTTTAAGAGAAGTTTTCAAAAATATAATTGAAGCTTATGATACTTAAAGATCTAAGAGAAGACACACTGAATTATCAGGGTAGAGGTAACACACTCAAGTCTGGAATCTGCCAATAATCAGTTGTTTGATTAAAATTGTCATTTAGCTTCTCTGGGTCTTCTTTTTCCCCTCTCATAAAATAGGTAGGTTGAATTACATGGTATTTAAGATCTTTCATAATGTCCTGTTATATTTCTAGATTAATAAAAAACATGTGGTTTGAATTTACAAGACTATCTCACTAAATCTGTAGTTGCTAAACCTAGACGACACCTTGCTAAGTGTGAAACATGTAGATTTAAGGCAAAAAGTGGTAGTAGTGTTTTACAAAATGGGTAACAACCTTTTGAATTCAGTAGTTCCACATATGACCATATTTTCTTCCTTTTTTTCTGGGACACCCACTAGTATTATAGTAAAAAATTTAAAAAGCTTGAATTCACAAGGACACACAGAATGCACAAAGAGAGACGGTGGTAATAGATTTCAACTAGGCTGATGGAAATAAGGTGACTGTATTTATAAACAGAAGAAAACTAAAACCCAAAGCTCCAACATGGTGGGAAAGATGAAAACAGTTGAGGCAGCTCATAGACAGAGCCCTGAGTCTTTTAGGACGTAGCTGGGCAGAAAGAAATGGAATAGTGATGCTAGAGCCCTGGTTGCTCAGGACGTGGCTGGGCAGACAGAAATGGGAGGGTGATGCTTTGGAGAAACTGAAACAGAGATTCTCTGTGCTCAGTGACTGGGATGTGTAGGGGCTGGGCAGGTGTAAAATGCAAACTTCTGTAATGCGTGGGACCTGAAGTTTCCTTCCCCTACTCTAATTCCAGAATGCAGCTGTCAAGCAAAAAGTCCCTCAAGGGGGAGATAGTAGAATTCTTCTCTGTAGAAGAAACTGAATGACCCAGGGAGGGATCCAACCTGCTCACACCATGCTCATCAACCTACCTGTGAAGCCCAGAAATGTATGAAGCTGTGCCCACATCCACAGCACACCTGATCAGTGTTTAGCACCTCACCCTGAATATCGAGTGAGCAGATAGCCAAAGATGACCAGACACACCACACACACACACACACACACACACACACACACACACAGTTTCTGAAGGTGACAGAAGAAGAACAATTAAACAGAAAAAAGCCCACAGGGAACAGAGTATAAAGGGAGATGAGAATCCTAAAATTTTTATGCTTAAAGAAATGAGATGAACAAGGTGCTATAAAAGAACAATCAGAGCATAAGAAATACCTCTTGTGCATTTAAAATGTGATAGAGAAAATAAAAGGAAATCAATAGAAAAGCTGGACAATAAAGATAAGCATATCTCTCATATATCAAAAAGATAAAAAGTAGAAAATGTATGAAAATTAAAGGGGCAATGCAAAAATCCAAGTTTTAACTAATCATAATTCCAGGAAAATTGAACAAAGAAAAGGATAGAAATGAACTGGTTGTTTAGTACAAAAACTGGGCTTTAAGAAGCTGAGTTTACAACCTGAAAGAGTCCGTTGGGTACTCAACACATTGGAAGAAAGGCAGATCAGATGACGGTGCATAATGATACAATTGTAGTTCCTCCATGATAAACAGGCTAACCTCACAACTTCTAGGGAGAAGGTCATGTTGGAGAACAGGCCACAAAAAGGAACAGGAGTCAACGTGGACTTGGACTTGGGCACCAGCTCGGAATTAATTCTGGATGCTGAAAATTAATGAGTTTTAACCATGAATTCTATGACCACCTAGCTATCATTCAAGCATGAGAAATGGAATAGCATATTATAACACTCCAAAGACTAATCAGTTTATTTTCCATTCACATTTTTTGGTGGGGGAAGCTATTGGAGCATTTGTGTCAGACAGAGTAGACATTAACCCATGAAAAACTTGAAAACAGTGGCTCTCACTCAAAGAGCAGTAAATAAGATTATCCCCACGCTGAGAGCAGTCTGTCTGTCCAGGAAGGTAAAAGTCCTGGTTGAAGAGAAGGAAGAAACTAAATGGAATGGATTAATTCTCTGATATACCTGAATATTTGGGAAAATATTGATAAGCATGTGCTACTCTGATGGGAATGATTAAGACTTGGTATAGGCCGGGCGCGGTGGCTCAAGCCTGTAATCCCAGCACTTTGGGAGGCCGAGACGGGCGGATCACGAGGTCAGGAGATCGAGACCATCCTGACTAACACGGTGAAACCCCGTCTCTACTAAAAAAAAAAAAATACAAAAAAAAAAGACTTGGTATATAGAAGACACAGCAAAAAAAAAAAAAAAAAGGCAATTATTAACTTTGGGAAAAACAAATGTCATAAAAATTCAAATATAATCATAGGCCACTACTTGTCTGCAATGATCAACACTTACATGATTAAAATAACGTAAACGTGCATTATCAATGTGAGTGTAAGTTGTCATATGATGGTAGTACGAATGGAAAAGGAGATAGTGTGTATAAAAGATCCACATTTCATGCATCATTAGAGGAATCAGTCAATGATTATTACATTAGTAAATCAATAAATCTAACAATACACGTATTGTATTTAAAATTAATGAGATAAATACCAGAATAAATGGAGGTGAAAATGTTCTTTTCTCTGTGATGTTATTTGCAGCAATGGGGTGAGGGCTGCTGTTCGTGCTTTCAGGTTTGTAGTGATTGCTAATCCCTTATAGTACGCAGGTAGCTTTAATAGTTAAACCCCTAAATTTTAGAGGTTTTGGATGATAGTGTTTCATTCTCACACAAATTCTTCTACAGTATGACAGTTCTCCAGGGTAGCTCCCTGCAGCGTTATGACTTGAAGACTGTAAACTCCACCAATTCAACATGGTGGTTCCAAGGTCACAATGCCGGCTTTTTCAGAGGAAGAAAATGCTAGAGAACCATTCAAGTTTTTTTTTTTTTTTTCATCTCAGAGAAGAAGTGACATCTCAGTTCCTTGATAAGAAATTGCAGCACAACCCTTCTTAACCACAAAACAGTGAGTTGTATAATATTTTCTGTGCCCAAGAAGGAGAGAATGACAGGATGAGGGCATCTGGTTGAGTTTATCATACATCTTTTAATGCTATTTGAGTTTTACCAATATGAAGGTGCTAATTTAATTAAGATAATTACATAAAGTGTACTCTAATAAAAAATAAGTTCATAGATGACAGAGCCATAAGAGATTGTTAAAAGACACCAACCCCTTTTTCATTTGCCCCAAGAATGCTCACCAGGGGTGCTTACAGCTGCAGCATTTACCCTGAGAGATAACGTTGCCACAAAATATCTCACTCTTATGATCTTCACATCGCTCTAGTATATCACCTTGGAAAATGAAGACCTCATTCTATTTATGGCATTCTAGTTTTAATAGTGGTATTTCCATTTATAAAATACAGTAATTCTCAATCGCTGAAAATGTCAAACCTTAGAAAGCATTTCTACTCACAATGTTAGCATTGCTCTCCAACAGTTGTTGGCCAGAGATTCGTTTTAAGAACCTGATTATTGTGAAACAGATGACTCAGATAGTTCAGTTGATTCTAATTATGTTGGTTCTGTTTAGAAATAACTTCAAGGACAGTTTTTATATTTTATTTTCATGTTTAAACAGTCACATTTGTTTCAGCCTCAAAGAGCGTGTTTATGTAAAATTAAACGAGCGTTGGCAGTGAGCCGCATTTTTTATTTTCCAAATGGAAGCATGGGTTTAAAGGTTAAAGTGGCTGCAGGTAATGTTATGGCCTCGGGCTTTCCTCAGTGCCATTGGTATTGTCAGGGTAGATTTGACCATGGGCTCAACTTAGTTATCAACACTGATATCTGCATGAAACTAGAATTACACGGCAGATCGATTATTTATTTATGTATTTATTTATTTATGTATTTATTTATTTATTTTATGTTTTTTGAGATGAAATCTCACTCTGTCACCCAGGCAGGAGTGCAGTGGTGCAATCTTGGCTCACTGCAACCTCTACCTCCTGGGTTCAAGCAGTTCTCCTGCCTCAGCCTCCGAGTAGCTGGAATTACAAACATGCACCACCATGCCTGGCTAATTTTTGTATTTTTAGTAGAAATGAGGTTTCACCATGTTGGCCAGGCTGGTCTCAAACTCCTGACCTCAAGTGATCTACCCACCTTAGCCTCCCAAAGTGCTGGGATTACAGAAGTGAGCCACTGCGCCTGGCTGGCAGATAGATTTTTAAAAGTCAGCTATCATACATACTATATAGTAAAAAGTAAGCCACAAAAGCAAATCAAATAAATGGAACACATCCATCTCTTCACTATCGCTATTCTAAAATATGAACATGAGTCACAATGGCGCCTATGTGTAAACTCACATGATTCATCCTAGAAATGATGCCACCCATAGCTCCATCCAAACTGAAGCATTTTCTGCCCTCCACATTAGACAATTTCTTATCTGCATGAGTTTGCGCTCATCATTCCATCCAATGAAATTACTGCTCCATTTTTATGGAAGAGTTCAAATCATATTTCCCCTATTAAACTTTCCCTGTCCTTCCAAGGAATACATCTCTATTTACACAGAAACTCTTATCTGGATAACGTAATTTGTACTTGGGGGACATAGTATCAGGCAGCAATTCTATTACTGCTATTACTGGCTTTTTTTTCTTTCCTTTTTTTTTTCAGACAGAGTTTTGCTCTTGTTGCCCAGGCTGGAGTGCAATGGTACAATCTCAGCTCACTGTAACCTCCACCTCCTGGGTTCAAGTGATTCTCCTGCCTCAGCCTCTCGAGTAGCTGGGATTACAGGCATGCACCACCATGCCTGACTAATTTTGTATTTTTAGCAGAGACAGAGTTTCCCCATGTTGGTCAGGCTGGTCTTGAACTCCTGACCTCAGGTGATCTGCCCACCTTGGCCTCCCACAGTGCTGGGATTACAGACGTGAGCCACCATGCCTGGCCTCTGTTACTGTCTTGTGCAGTTATTTAAATCCTTTTAGCTTCTTTGCATTTTCGTTGCTGATCTGTCATCCCTCCATCTGTCTCATAAGTTCCTTTGGGGCAGAGACCATGCCCCTTCTCTCTCCTGCTTCCTTCTCCAATCTGCATTCTTCTTCTGACCTTCTCTCTTCCAAAGATTTCTCCTGCACTTGGCCATGTCTTCCATAAGAGATGCCTAAAATAATTGTTGTGGCTACTGAAATGTCTGGACTCTATGTGGGAAGCAGTGTTCTAGAAAGTGCCGTCCTGTCACCAGCTTTCTGCCCGATTGCTGGTGCACACAGTCCCTCCAGAGAATATTGAGAACTGGAGCCTTCACGGGTTCTGAACACCTGAGAGCATGGGAGGACCTTTCAGGTGCGTCATTAGCATTGCCCACTCTTGCTTTTTCTGCTTGTTGAGATATTTCCAACACCATGGGTTTAATAGAGCCAAGGCAGGTCTTGATGTCATGTTTTAAGATATATTGACCTTGAGAAATGATGCCCAAGCAGGAATTTCTTTCTAAGATGCCAGCTGTTGGATGCTAATCTCCAAATGTGCAAATTCTTCCTAGCTTCAAGTAGATTGTTACCACAAACACCTTCAACGAATTATTCAGAAACTCCTAATCCAGCAGAGAGGAAAAGAGGAAGAGCAAGGAGTGACGTAGTTAGGGAAAGAGAGGAAACGGAAGGGTGGAAAAGAGGGAGGAAGGGAGGAAGGAAGGAGAAACGGGGGAAGAGTGGACACCACGTGAAGCTCTAAAGCCAGCCCTAGGCTATTTAGGGCCACAGAGTGTGTGCACCATCTCCCTCTCTAAATGTGACTGTAAGCTTCCCGCCAGCGACATGGGGACAGAAAAGTAGGGATGTGGGGTGGAGAGAGGCAAGACCTATATTTGGATGGGGGAGGACTTGCTCCATTTTGGCAGAAAGCACCCTAGGTATCTCCAGGTTGAGGTCAGCGACCCACTGAGGAATTAGACCTTCAGTTTCTGTGACTTTCATCTTTTGGTGACTTTAATACTACAGGCAACTTGAGTTTGCCATGGTGTCAAGAGTGCAGCTTCCAAAGACTGCTGTGAATATAGATGTCAAGAATAACTGCCCAGGTTTCTTGTCCTCAGTCGGCAATGTTAGGGTGGGAGATGGAGAGGAAGCACAGGCGTGTTGCCGGGCGGACAGGGTGTGAGCTTCACCAGCGTACAGGATGTGGGAAGGTGGCAATGGGAGTGTCTGAGACAGGCAGGTGCTTTGGTAGACAGAAGTCATCCATGATTACATCAGCATCCCTGATACCCCCTTCTCAAACCTGGGAGCTTATACAATACTAGTAAACTTTTTATCATGGACAAAGTAAGACAAAAATCAGAAGAATTCTATACTGACCCTATGCAGACCTGGTACACGGCTTCAGTGATTGCCAACACTCTGCACTTTCTATATTGTCTAGGCTGGCCCCCTCCTCACCCCTGCAGCTCTCTGCGTTTATTACAGGTTTCATGCACTATTCATCTGGGAGGCTTTGACACATACCTGTGTGTGTATCCTATACACATACATCATACACGTATATATTATATATGTGTTTACATATATGCACATATGAACTATGCACATATACTACTCTAATACGTTTTAATTTTTTCAGGAACATGTTTACCGACAAATTATGTGTAATTATTAAAACATTTTTCATTTAATTATGATTAAATTAATTAATATGGAAAAGGGCAGCTTGAAGCGGATCAGGACTGTATTTGAAGACACTTCAAAAGGGAATACAGAATAATGTATTTCCCAAAACAATCTCTCCAGCCCATCCATTTCCTTGTCTTTTGGGAGTGCTGAACCCTCTGCAGGCCAGGTTACCCCATTAACCTTAGTGGGTTGCGTGGCAATCACCTTATGCAAAGAGTGACTTCTGAAGCAAGCTGGGTACCATAGAGGACTTTCAACTGGGCATTTTCTTTTCTTATCTACATGGTTATATTTACTCAGTTTTTCTACAGAGCAGCAGGGTAAGAGGAAAGGAGGAATATATTTGATTCTTGATTAACCACTTAATGCGGAAGCTTGTTTTAAGAAAGCATCTTAAGAGGTGGCTAAAATTCAGACACACATTGGCGAGGACTTTTGTTATTATTGCCAGTTTTGAGATCCATTGTCACTTTTTAAGATGATTTATTATAAGAAACCTTCATTGTACATTTGGAGAGGCTGATAAATTGTAAGTCAAGATGCTTTCAATGGTCTCATTTAAAATATCCATAGAAACTTTGCTATCTGAAGTGCAGGTTTCTTTAAAATGAGCTATCATCAAATCCACACCTTACCCTCTGCTCTGGATTTGTTTGGTTCAGATACGCACACATCAGAAAGATGGAGCCAGCTATGACTGGTGAATTCTGATTTATTTTAGAAAATTAGTTTTAAAAGGTGGTTTTGAAAACATTGCAAGATGCCCCCTGGAAGACCAGGCTAAAGCTGAAGGCATCTGCTTCACTTTTCTCTCTGACAGTGATTTCCAGAGGCTGGCAGTGTGGGGTCTTGCCCATTTTTATCATCACACTAACCCCTGACTCTAATGCTGGTTCAGTGCTTTCCTGGAATTCACTCTAATGTTCTCACAACCCACCCGCCTGCCTCTCTCCTGTTTTGAATTCCTTTTCAATAAAGAAAAGGCGTAAAGAGATTCCTCTAATGGCCCTAATTTGTTAATAATGGGTTTTGTTCAAAACAGAAATTGGTCCTGCAAAGGGGGCGACCTCTTTTATTCTCCTCCCAGCGCTCCTTGTTGCAGCGGCGGCTCCATTTGTTACAGGGCTCACTTCACCGGGAAAGGTAATTACAGCTGAAATTAAACTCTATGGACTGTGTCCCACCGCCTTCTCCTGCACATCGCGCGGGGAGGCCGGTTCCTGTGTGTTCACCTCTTGTTTAGAAGATTCATGTTTATCTAATGTGAAGTCAATATTATTGTCGTGGAAAGAGTTAGGGGATGCTAACGACCTTCTGGGAGTGCGCCTGCAGGCCCGGGCCACGCTCTGCTGGCTCAGAAACCACTTAGCGGCTCTCCAGGCTCATCTCCTCTGCCCAGGCCACAGCCCACCATTTATCTCATCTGAAAACGTTGGATGGCGAGAGCGCTAAGATGCATAGCAACGGGGAGAGTGGAAACGCTGTGAGAAAAGGGCTGGAGCCACAGGAGGTGGCCGAGCCAGAAGTTTGGCCATTCTGTGGTCTGGATTCCAGATCCCACCTCTGTCCGAACGCAGGGCTGGACACCATCCAAGTGTGGCAGCGGATGGGAGCCCGCGCGGGGACTCTTCTCCACGGACGGCGCGGGGCCGGGGTGTCTTTGCAGACCCACAGATCTTGGCCCATGAAGGGCCTCTGTCCTCTAAACTCCACTTTAAGGCAGGTGCTGGAGTGGAACCGCTTTTTACGCAGAAGCAATACTGAGTAAGAGCATCTAAGGGACTCAGTCTAAATTGTGTATGTGGTGTTAGCCGAGATGCTCCAGAGAATCAGGACAAACAGGATCATTTTATGTATCAATTTGTGATGGAGGCTAAGCCCAACATCTTTAGTTGATTCAAGACTCAGGAAGAGCCAAAGATTCAGTCCCAAGACAGGGAGAGCTCCACGTCTCAGCTCCAAGGCCGTGAGGCAGAAAGGACTCTCCCTCGCTCAGGGCAGGTCAGCCTTTCAGTCTGTTCTGTCCTTCAACTGATTGGATGAGGCCCACCCACTGCAGGGGAGGGCAATCTGCCTTGCTCAGTCTATGCATTCAAACGTGAGTCTCATCCAAAATACCCTCACAGTAACGCTCAGAATAATGTTTAACTGCATATGTGGATACTCTGTGGCCCAGTCCAGAAAATGACACATAAAATTAGTCATCACAAATGTGTTATATATACATATATTGAGACATATATAGATATGGAGAAGTTGAGAAATATAGAGATTATATGTATATATAGGTTATATATACAATGTAAATATGTAGAATGTAAATATGTAAAAATGTAACTATATATGTAGTTATACATATAGATTATATGTATATATAGGTTATGTATATATACACATAGATTATATATGTACCTATGTGTATACGTGTGTGTATATGTATATATAACCTATATATATATAATCGCTACATATCTGTAACTACACAGATTTGGACTATAACAATATGCATATATTCTTCTTATAGTTCCAAAATAGATGATGTAACATCTCCATTATTTTTTAATAACAGAAAATAGGTTAGGCATTTACTCTTGCAATTCTACATATTTCAAAGTACTTCAGAGCCCCAACTCCTTTCCTCATCAGAACATGCTCTTCCTAAGGAGTAGCTACCCTTTTATTCCTTTACTTTTCTTTTTTTTTTTTTTTTTTTTGAGACGGAGTCTCGCTCTGTTGCCCAGGCTGGAGTGCAGGGGCGCAATCTCGGCTCACTGCAACCTCCGCTTCCTGGGTTCAAGCCATTCTCCTGCCTCAGCCTCCCGAGTAGCTGGGACTATAGGCGCTCGCCACTACGCCCGGCTAATTTTTTGTATTCTTTAGTAGAGATGGGGTTTCACCATGTTAGCCAGGATGGTCTTGATCTCCTGACCTCGTAATCCACCCGCCTTGGCCTCCCAAAGTGCTGGGATTACAGGCGTGAGCCACCGCGCCTGGCTATTCCTTTACTTTTCAATAAACTTGCTCTCACTTTAAAAAACAAAACCACAAATAAACTTGAGTTCAGTCAAGAAGAAAAATTATCAGTTGACTTTTTTTCATGTTATTTCTCTGCCTTTTCCCTACTCTGTGAAAATTATATGAATGTCCAGTGAAATGTTTAAAAATTATGAATAAAAAGAAATGTCAAGAGACTAGGCATTCTCATTTTGAATTGCGATTATGGTAGCAGACACGGGAAATAACTGATTCAAGACTTGTTTTGGAGGCTTAACTCATAGATGGGCAGCGGCATTGAAGAAGAGAAACAGAACAACCAGTTTGAGTTTGGACAATGATTGCATAACGCGTCAATTTCCCCAATGGTTATGGCTTAGAGAAAAGGGTTTGGGTCTGAGGCGGTTGAGCTCAGGATCCTCCTTGCACATATTCCTGTAGGCATTATCAGTATGCTACATAAATCTGCATTTCGGGAGAGGTTTCCGCCTAGAGATAATCAGTAGATCAAAATAATCAGTAGATAGAGGATGCTGATAAGCCATCAGAGAAGAGAGATTTTAGCCAGGAAAGGAAGAATGCCTGCTATCTGAAGTTTTAGGAGAAGAGAAGCAACCTCTAGAAAGAGAGGGAGAAAGCAACCTTATCCCAGGCCTCAGTTTGGGAGTCTTGGGAGAAGCCTCGATTCTCAAGCATTGGTTTCCCTGGCCAATTCAACATCCCCTTCTCTGAAGGCTTTCTGCTAGGGGTGACGTAAAAAGAATATGGAATGGGGCCGGGCAGCCGGCACTCACACAGTCACCCTGGGACTCGAAGTCTGTCTCTTCTAGGTCGTCTTCCTCACACAGGCTCTCCTTCCTGCCCACAACTGACTCTCCTCCACTTCGTCTCGCCCTTTCCATTTCTCATGTACAGTTGGACAACAGATGTTTTTCAAGTCCTGTAAGCCAGGTAGCTCCCCTTTTCCAGGAACAGGGACCCTATTTTATGGCCAGTTGACAGCCTTCCTAGGCTCCCCTGGGCTGGAGAAATTACTTGATAACAAGCCAGGCATGGTGGCTCACGCCTCTAATCCCAGCACTTTGGGAGACTGAGAAGGGTGGATCACCTGGGGTCAGGAGTTCAAGATCAGCCTGGCCAACATGGCAAAACCTCGTCTCTACTAAAAATACAAAAATAGCCAGGCATGATGGCATGTGCCGATAATCCCAGCTACTCAGGAGGCTAAGGCAAGAGAATCATTTGGACCCGGGAGGAGGAGTTTGCAGTGAGCCGAGATGGCGCCACTGCACTCCAGCCTGGGCGACAGAGTGAGACTCCATCTCAAAAAAAAAAAAAAAAGTTACTTGATAAGGATCTAAGGATCTCTCTGTTTGCATCATTAATCTCACTCCCTCCTCTTGGAATCCAGCTTCCTGTCTTTTCATGAACCACTGGAGAAATGGGGCATCTGTGTGTAATGTGATGCTTTCTTTCTTTTTTTTTTAAATTTTTTATTTCCATAGGTTACTGGGGAACAGGCAGTGTTTGGTTACATGAGTAAGTTCTTCAGTGGTGATTTGTGAGATTTTGGTGCACTCATCTCCCAAGCAGTATACACTGCACACAATTTGTGGTCTTTTATCCCTCACCCCCTTCCCACCCTTTCCTCCTAAGTCCCCAAAGTCTATTGTGTCATTCTTATGCCTTTGCAACCTCATAGCTTAACTCCCATTTGTGAATGAGAGCATATGATGTTTGGCTTTCCATTCCTGAGTTACTTCACTTGGAATAATAGTCTCCAATCTCATCCAGGTCACCACAAATGCCATTAATTAATTCCTTTTTATGACTGTGTAGTATTCCATTACGTATATATACTACAGTTTCTTTACCCACTTGTTGATTTTTGGGCATTTGGGTTGGTTCCACATTCTTGCAATTGCAAATTGTGCTGCTATAAACATGCATATTCAAGTATCTTTTTTGTATAATGCCCTAGTTTCCTCTGGGTAGATACCCAGTAATGGGATTGCTAGATCAAATGGTAGTTCTACTTTTAGTTCTTTAAGGAATCTCTGCTCTGGTTTCCATAGTGGTTATACCAGTTTACATTCCCACCAGCAGTGTAGAATTGATTCCTGTTCACCGCATCCACACCGACATCAATTTTTTGTTTTTGATTAATGGCCATGCTTGCAGGTGTAAGGTGGTATCACATTGTGGTTTTGATTTGCATTTCCCTGATTATTAGTGACGTTGAGCATTTTTTCATGTTTGTTGGCCATTTTTATATCTTCTTTTGAGAATTGCCTATTCAGGTCCTTAGCTCACTTTTTGATGGATTTTTTTGTTTGTTTGTTTTCTTTTTTTTCTTGGGAATTTGTTTGGGTTTGTTGTAGATTCCGGATATTACTCCTTTGTCAGATGTACAGATAGTGAAGATTTTCTCCTACTGTGTGGGTTGTCTGTTTATTCTGCTGACTATTCTTTTTGCCATGCAAAACCTCTGGTTTAATTATATTCCACCTATATATCTTTGTTTTTATTGCATTTGCTTTTGGGTTCTTGGTCATAAAATCCTTGCCTAAGCCAATGTCTAGAAAGGTTTTTCACATATTATCTTGTATAATTTTTATAGTTTCAGATCTTAAACTTAAGTCCTGGATCCATCTTGAGTTGATTTTTGTATAAGGTGAGAGATTAGGATCCAGTTTCATTCTCCTACTTGTGGCTAGCAAATTATTCCAGCACCATTTGTTGAATAGGGTGTTCTTTCACCACTTTATGTTTTTGTTTGCTTTGTCAAAGATTAGTTGACTGTAAGTATTTGGGTTTATTTCCAGGTTCTCTATTCTGTTCCATTGGTGTAGGTGCCTATTTTTATACTAGTACCATGCTGTTTTGATGACTATGGCTTTATAGTATAGATTGAAATCAGGTAATGTGATGCCTGCAGTTTTGTTCTTTTTGCTTAGTTTTGCTTTGTCCATGTGGGCTCTTTTTTGGCTCCATGTGAATTTCAGGATTGTTTTTTCTAGTTCTGTGAAGAATGATTGTGGTATTTTGATGGAAATTCCATTGAATTTGTAGATTGCCTTTGCATGGTCATTTTCACAATATTGATTCTACCCATTCATGAGCATGGGGTGTGTCTCCATTTGTTTGTGTTGACTATGATTTATTTCAGCAGTGGTTTGTAGTTTTCCTTGTAGAGGTCTTTCACTTCCTTGGTTGGGTATGTTCCTAAGTATTTTATTTTATCTTTGTAGTTATTGTATAAGCGGTTGAGTTCTTGATTTGATTCTCAGCTTGGTTGCTGTTGGTATATAGGAGAGCTACTGATTTGTATACATTAATTTTGTATCTGGAAACTTTGCTGAATTCTTTTATCAGTTCTAGGAGTTTTTGGAGGATTATTTAGGGTTTTCTAGGTACACAATTATATCATCAGCAAACAGTGACAGTTTGACTTCCTCTTTACTGATTTGGATGTCCTTTATTTCTTTCTCTTGTGTGATTGCCCTGGCTAGGACTTCCAGTACTATGCTGAAGAGAAGTGGTGGGAGTGAGCATCCTTGTCTTTTTCCAGTTCTCAGAGTGAATGATTTCAACTTTTCTCCATTCAGTATTATGTTGGCTGTGGGTTTGTCATAGATGGCTTTTATTACATTGAGACGTGTCCCTTGTATGCTGATTTTACTGAGAATTTTAATCATAAAGGGATGCTGGATTTTGTCAAATTCTTTTTCTGCATCTATTGAGATGATCATGTGATTTTTGTTTTTAATTCTGTTTATGTGATGTATCACATTTATTAATTTGTGTATGTTAAACCATCCCTGCATCCCTGGTATGAAACTCACTTGGTCATGGTGTATTATGGTTTTGATATGTTGTTGGATTTGGTTGGGTAGTATTTTGTTAAGGATTTTTGCATCTGTGTTCATCAGGGATATTGGTTGTAGTTTTCTTTTTTGGTTATGTCCTTTCCTGGTTTTGGTATTAGGGTGATACTGGCTTCATAGAATGATTTAGGGAAGATTTCCTCTCTCTCTATCTAATGGAATAGTGTCAGTAAAATTGATACCAATTCTTATTTGAATGTCTGGTAGAATTCAGCTGTGAATCTGTCTGGTCCTGGACTTTTGTTGTTGTTGGTAATTTTTTTTTTTTTTTTTTTTTTTTTTTTTTTTTGTTGAGACGGAGTCTCGCTCTGTCGCCCAGGCTGGAGTGCAGTGGCCGGATCTCAGCTCACTGCAAGCTCCGCCTCCCGGTTTACGCCATTCTCCTGCCTCAGCCTCCGAGAAGCTGGGACTACAGGCGCCCGCCACCTCGCCCGGCTAGTTTTTTGTATTTTTAGTAGAGACGGGGTTTCACTGTGTTCGCCAGGATGGTCTCGATCTCCTGACCTCGTGATCCGCCCGTCTCGGCCTCCCAAAGTGCTGGGATTACAGGCTTGAGCCACCGCGCCCGGCCTTGTTGTTGTTGGTAATTTTTAAATTACCATTTCAATCTCACTGCTTGTTATTGTTCTGTTCAGGGCATCTAATTCTTCCTGATTTAAACTAGGAGGGTTGTATCTTTCCATGTGATGCTTGCTTTCGTAAGGACTCAGCATGACTCTTTTTGGGAGAACTGTTGGACATACAGCGCCGTGGGGATGGAGCGGCTGTAGCGTGGAATGACACGTGCTTTGCACCTGCGTGTGTTTTCACCCAAACCAGAGCAGGCTGGAGGTGGGGCATGGGGACAGATGGGGAGAACTGAGAGGTTCAGAAACAGTGAAAACGGAAACCAAGGGGTCCTCTTAGCAGCAGGAGGCTATGGCTGACTTGCTGACACAAGAAAGACAGAAAAGATGATTTACAGACAGAATATTTGTAAAAGGACGATTTTAAGGAACCTTTCAAACAGATGACAAGGCAGGACCTCTAGGTAGGAAAAGCCCCCTTGAGCAAAAGAGAAAGAATGGCGGGAGCAGAAAACATGGACGAGGGAATGAGGATACACAGGGAATGTAAGGGACAGAAAGAAAGAAGGAAATATTGAGACTATGAACTCTTTAGGAAAAAGGAGAGGTATTTTTGTTTTTGTTGTGTGTGTGTGTGTGTGTCTGTGTGTTTTAATGGAGTCTTGCTCTGTCCACCTAGGCTGGAGTGCAGTGGTGCAATCTTGGCTCACTGCAACCTCTGCATCGTGGGTTCAAGTGATTCTTCTGCCTCAGCTCCTAAGTAGCTGGGATTACAGACGCCTGCCACCATGTTCGGCTAATTTTTGCATTTTTAGTATAGACAGGGTTTCACCATGTTAGCCATGCTGGTCTCGAACTCCTGACCTCGTGATCCACCCGCCTTGACCTCCCAAAGTGCTGGGATTACAGGCCTGAGACACACTCTCAGCCAGGAGAGGGTCTTAAACAAACCAGGCACATGGACAAAATTGTCCTATGCAGTGTGCTGTGATCAGAGCGAATTAGACCCAATGACGCTTGGTGAGTTCTGCTGCTGCTGTTGGCTCAGAGAGCACTGGGCCACGGGGAGACTCCAGTTCCTTCCCTGCCCAACGCTTCCCAGTTTCGCATTAATCATACACGCATGGCACTTCCCGTTTAATCACTTGGCAATTATCTGGTTATATCTTCTGTTTTCATCTCCTAAACAAGATTTGCCTCATCAGATCTTAAAATTGCATTTGACATGGTAACGAAGAGTTGAATTATTTGTTCCCTACAAATGTAATTATTTACCATGTAATTTTCAGGAAGACACAGCTTCCAAGTGTTCACATAGAATTTACTATGCAATTATCAGATGTGCCACCGTCCTGTCTTCCAGCTGAAACGGCCGGCAAGGGCAGTGTGTCAAGAGGACAGAACCCAGCAAGCCCTGAGCCACGGTAGAGCCCGGTCTTGTGCACAAAGGTGGCTTCCTGTGAGCTGTCCCTATGCATCATGGGTGCCTGGAGACGTCATCGAATTTCTCTTTGTGTCCGTCTCTTTATGTAGAACATGCAGAGACAAGAGAGAAGGAAGGTTGTGGTGACTAATTGGAAAGAACGAAGAGGAATTAGGAATAAATGCAGTTGTGGCGGTGAAAGATGTTGATCGTTTTGTTGCAGTTCTCCCCCAGCTTAAGTGAGGGAAGAGACAGGCCTGCTAGGAGGGCAGGTGAGTCAGGAAACCCCGTTGCTGACCCTCTCTCAGGAGCACAGGGAGGCGGGACTAAGAAAGCTTACTTTTGAGGCCAGGAGAAGAGGTGCCCTGGAGCGTCTGAGGAAGCAGCCCAGGGACTTGGCACTGAAGGATGACAGCCAAAACATCCAAGGAGCATGCAGTGTGACTTTTAAAAAAAGTCATGGGTAGTTTAAGTTTAGACACATAAGAAATAAGGTGGGCAGTGGTGGTTATTGACACAACGGATTCCAGCGCTCCCATCTAACCTGTCCCATTAATGGGATTATCAGTTCTTATGTAAATCACAGCCTCCAATTCCTTCTCTGGCTCTTTGTCTTCTATTTGCTTCTGTGGGAGTCCCTTTGGTGGTCTCTCTGTGTGTGGTGAACATATGTGCATGTGTGTGACACAGGAAGTGGTATAAACTTTTAGCCCAGACCAGGGACATCTCAATGCCTGGGTTCCTCATCCGATTCTACCATTTTCTCTTCCCTAACCATTGGACAATGACTTAAGCTTCTTAAGCTTTATATGTCCATTTAAAACATCCTTTTATGGGAAAGGAGGTCTAGGTCAAAATGCTCATTCCTGTATCACTAATCAAATATTTCAAAATCATTTTATTATTTCTATATTCAGTTTGTAACATTTTACAGATGGATTTCACAATGTTTATAGCATTCCATAGAAAAAGCAGGTATTGGTCTTCCCCTGGCTAGAACTTTCATTTTTTACGCTTTCCAGCCTAGGTAAAGCACAACTTGCAGACGTCTGATTGACTGAATGGTTTTCTGTCTTGAATACAAATACTTTTACCACCTTCGTTCCTACCCTTTTATCCCAAATCCCATCATTTCTTACTTGCTACACACTTCCCGCCCCCTCTGAAAAAACACGTAACTGGTCTCCCGGCCTGCAATTATTCACGCCTCTGCAATCGACTCTACAATTATTTCTTAGCTATGCCTTTTAGAGACACAGGTATATAATCCTACTATTCCATGACTTCATCATTTGTTGGCTGATACTGAAGGTCTGAACTGTGCAGTTTGGAATTTGCAACAGTCACTTTCTATTGGCTTCCTCAGTCCCCCTGCCACTCCATCCTTTATTTCTTTCCTGTACCATGAGGCTAAGTCATCCATTTAGCAGCCACGTGGGCACTGAGGGCTGCCTATACAAGGCAGTGCTGGGCAATGAGAAGAGCCTGGTGAGGAGCTTGGGGACGGTCTTTCCCTCTCTTTATTAAAAATATCTCCGTGTCTAGTCCCTCCTTTTCTCCTGCTCATCTCTCTTCTTCCTACCTGGTAGGCAGGTGCCTAGGGAGTAGCCGCCATCTTAAGGACATGAGGTGTCAGTGACGAGAAGGAAAAGCTGGGCAGGCGCCGTGGCTCACGCCTGTAATCCCAGCACTTTGGGAGGCCAAGACAGGCGGATCACGAGGTCAGGAGATCAAGACCATCCTGGCTAACACTGTGAAACACCGTCTCTACTAGAAAAAATACAAAAAATTAGCCAGGCGTGGTGGAGGGCACCTGCAGTCCCAGCTACTCAGGAGGCTGAGGCGGGAGAATGGCGTGAACCCGGGAGGCGGAGCTTGCAGTGAGCTGAGATCCGGCCACTGCACTCCAGCCTGGGCAACAGAGCGAGACTCCATCTCAAAAAAAAACAAACAAACAAAGGAAAAGCTACTTCTCCAGGGCTGGTAGATGGGATGGAGAATAGAAACCTAAGTCCCAGGCAGCATTGTTGAGGAGATGAGCCAGGCCCAGACACAGCCTGCCTGGGAATTCTTTTGTTTTTCCTTTAGAAAAATACAGTAAACATTTTTGTGGCCACTGCTGATTAAGATTTTGTTGTTGTTGTTGCTTGCAGCCAACCTCATACGTAACTGACACACCTGTGAGTCCCCTGTGGTTCATGTAGGGAGAAACCTATTACACCCACAATGCTCTCACAGAGATTCCATCCTTTGGCCAAGAAAGATGGTGACCCAGGTAAACCCCACGAGTTTACGCCTCAACATTTTTGCTCTTTTTTTCTTTTTTCTTCCTTTTTTTAGATGGAGTCTTGCTCTTTTTGACCAGGCTGGAATGAAGTGGTGTGATCTCAGCTCACTGCAACCTCTGCCTCCTGGGTTCAAGTGATTCGCTGGCCTCAGCCTCCTGAGTAGCTGGGATTACCGGCATGCGCCATCACATGTACAAAATACAATTTTTGTATTTTTAGTAGACACAGGGTTTCACCATGTTGGCCAGGCTGGTCTCGAACTCCTGACCTCAGATGATCTGCCCACCTCAGCCTCCCAAGTGTTGAAATTACAGGTGTGAGCCACCACGCCCAGCCCATTTTTGCTCTTTTCCTTTACATCAGCTGAAACACCTCCCAATCTTGTATCTGTCAGAATCCAAACTGTTCTTCAAGGTGTAGCTGAAGTGCACTTCTCTCATGAAGTTTTTTTGATTTATCCCTAATAACTATGCTTCCGTCATTCCAAAACTTCGTGATACTTTATTTTAATCTCTCTTAAGGAATATGTTATATACGTCTTGTCCTGTGTGAAAGGATTTGTGTATGTATCTATGAATGTTACTAGACATAAATATCTTGAGGCAGGGTATGTGTGTTTTTTAGCATGGTATCTCATTTAACATTTTGCACTGCTTATGCGTCAATGAAATTTATAGGGAGGCCTCTGAGTAAGACCTCTTTGCCAAAACCTTCATGCCTTCATTGGAAAGGGTCAAGAGAGAGCCTTGTCATTAAAATAAGTTTCTGCGCTCCTATTGGCAGAGAGAAGGATACACACAGCCCCGTGTCTTGCTGACCTCCCACACAGGCAGCTTCCTCATAACCATCTGCTCTGAGATCAGTGACACTCTTTCCATCATGTCCTTTGCTTCTTAATTGTGTCGTACTCCAAGGATGACCAGATTCCCAGGTCACTCACTGCCTCCCACGCTCAAAACCCTCATGACTCTGGACCTCCCAACACTTCAAACTTCCCCTGCCCCTCCGGACCTCACAGCGCATCCCAGGAC
This sequence comes from Trachypithecus francoisi, assembly GCF_009764315.1. Classification (NCBI taxonomy): domain Eukaryota; kingdom Metazoa; phylum Chordata; class Mammalia; order Primates; family Cercopithecidae; genus Trachypithecus; species Trachypithecus francoisi. The sequence goes on along the minus strand of NW_022680725.1, from coordinate 22,285 downwards.
ATCTCCTTATGTCTCCTCCTTGTCTGTCCATGCTCCTTTCCTTCTGTCTCTAAAGGAATTCTGGATCCCCTCCTAGGACGTCGCATGCCTGTGGTCATGCCCTGGACCTTGTTGTTACCAATAATTTCCACCCCCCAATCTCAAATTCAAGCCTTTCACTGGCTCCCTTCCCCTCTCCTCCTTCCAGCCCTCTCCCCAGTACCCTTTTCCCACAATCCATGTCTTTGGGAACTAAAAGTATGGGCTCTGTCACTTCGGCTGTCTCCAGGTTAACCATCACAATCACCCTCTTACCCTGCCTGCTCTCATTTTATCTGACATGATCAGGGATGCCTTGGAAAACGACAAGCACAGTTAAATCTGCCTCCGCTTACTCCATACCTGCCCCTGTACAGCCAAACATAGGATAAGAAAAAACTCACAAGCTCTCTGGATGATCTAACTTGAGATTCATAACCACAGACTTAGGAAAAGGACATTCCTCCAGTTTATTCACTCTCTCATTATCCTCAAACTCTCTTTCATATTTCCTTTTCACGACCTCCAAAACCTCATCTTCCAGCATTGCTCTCTGCTTATCTGGCTTCCAATTTTGCCTGGATAATTGAAGGAATCATAGAAGAATTTCTAAGAGTTCTTCACTCTTTGTAAGCTACTCAGCTGCCAAGCTGGGTCCCCAGGTATCTACTTTCTCTCCTCTTGTTCAAGATCAATGCTCCGCAAACTGGCTGCAAATTAGAAACACCTGGGAATTTTTAAAAATACAAGCGCTCCTGCCACACCCCAAGTCAATTAAATCAGACCGTCTGGGAGTGGCTTCCAGCTTTGAGAACGTTTTACAATCCTCTAAACAATTCCACTGTTCACCTAAGATTGTCAGCCTGTGTGCCATCGACCAGTGGCTATCGAAGCGTGGGCCCCATATCAGCACTGTCACCATCATTTAGGAATAGGTTAGAAATGCAAATTTTCTGGGCCTCCATTTTCCCAGCAAAACTACTCTAAAGAATTTCGTATTCTTCGTAGAAACAGAAAGTAGAATGGTGGTTGCTGGGGGCTGGGGTGAGGGGAAACGGGGAGTTCTTTAATGGTTACAGAGTTTCAGTTTTACAAGACAGAAAATGTTCGGGGGATTTCTTTCTACAACAGTGTGAATCTATTTAATGCTGCTGAGGACTACACTTAAAAACTGTTAAGACTGTACATTGTATATTGCATGTTTTCTTTTTACCACAATTAGAATTTTTAAAATAAAAATTAAATAACAAAGAATTTCCCCTCTGTGTTCTCTCCAGTAGTTTTGCACTCATTCTCTTTTAAATGCTCTCCTGTGTGCTTTCCTTCTTTTTCTCTTTTGTTTTGTTTTGTTTTTTATTTCGAGTTTCGATCTTGTGGCCCAGGCTGGAGTGCAGTGACGCTATCTCAAGTCACTGAAACCTCCACCCCCTGGGTTCAAACGATTCTCCTGCCTCAGCCTCCCCAGTAGCTGGAATTACAGGCCTGTGCCACCACACCCGGCTAATTTTGTGTGTTTTTAGTAAAGATGAGGTTTCCCCATGTTGGCCAGGCTGGTCTCCAACTCCTGACCTCGGGTGATCCGCCCACCTCGGCCTCCCAGAGTGCTGGTATTACAGGCGTGAGCCACCGTGTCTGGCCTCCTGCGTGCTTTTCTTTCACAAAGCACGAAACCTGCTTTGGCCAAGTTTGGCAACGATCTCTGTATGCCGAACTCCACAGTGCTCCTGAGCACTCTCTCTACGGGGCAGGCCAGCAGCAGGCGTTACAGTCAATGGCTACTCCTCCCCTTCTTTGCCTTGGATTTGTAGTCTTCTGATGTTTCTCTGCCTTGGATTTGTAGTCTTCTGATGTTTCTCTGCCTTAAATCGTTTTGCTTTCTCAATCCTCTACGCCGCTCTACCTCCAAATTTTGGAATGTCCAGGTTTCCGTCCTGGAGTTTTTCTCATCTGTACTCACTCCTTGAATGATTTTATTATTGGTGGAGAGTGTCCAGGTTCTTGGCATTTTGAACAAATAAGAGGACAAAACACACTAAGGAAGGAAAGGACAAAGCAACACCAGCAGAGATTTATTGAAAACAAAAGCACACTCCACAGAGTGGGTGCAGCCCGAGCAGGTGGCTCAAGAACCCAATCTTGAGTTTATCTGGGATATGAATACCCTTTAGCGGTTTCCCATTGGTTACTTGGTGTAAGCCGTATGTATATGAAGTAGTGGTCAGGATCAGTCTGATTGGTTGTGGGAGGGGACCAATCAGAGGCGGAAGTGAAATTACAAAGTCACTATGCAAACATCTGATTGGTTGCAGAAAGCGACCAATCAGAGGCTGAAGTGCAGTTACAAAGTTATACTCCTATGCAAATGAAGACCTAGCCAGAGACCAGTCTGACTGGTTGTGGGAGGGGACCAATCAGAGTTACTTTGAATTTTTCATCTGCCAGGCATGGAGAGTGGGGGTTTTCCTTCTGATTTAGTTCTAGGAAGTCAGCATGAACAGGCCTTAGTTTCCTGCCTCCAGACCCTATTCTCCTGACTCAGTTTCATCAGGCCCCAGGTCTAGTCTCCAGCTGTAAAGAGCGTGAGGCCTCCCTGATGTGTCTGCCTGGCCCAGCCCCGCTGAGCTCCAGAATTGCTTTTCTGATCCCCCTGAAGCCTCACTAGATGAGTAGCAGACATGTCAAACCCAACAGTTCCTGAATGGACTTTGTAAATTCCGTCTTCTTACTCTAGAACCAGCCTTTTAGTTCCTTAAGACAAAATGTGTAGCATCATCTTCACTCTTGAATTTGTCAAAAAATTTTGCTGGTTGTGTTTTGAAGATACACCCAGAGTCCAGTCTCTTCTCAACCCATCTGCAGAACAGCCTCATTCTTGTCTGAATCACCTTCATCTCTCACCCTAGTTACAGCATTTCCCACAAAGCAGTCAAATGGATTCCTTCCGAAATGGCTGGTGTCCTCACTGTGCTCGAAGTAAAAGCCGTACAGAGGCCTTCTAATGTGCAGGCTCCTGAGAGCTTTCACATCGTAACCCTCTCCATCCCCTTCCCAACCTTGCTAACTGCACTTCCAACACACTCAGCCCACCTGCTTTAGGGTCTTGACAACCTGTCCCTCTGCTTTAAATGCCTTTTCTAATTATGTTCATGGCTCGCTGCTTCTCCTCCTTCAAGTATTTGCCCAATTGTTAATTGTCTCAGCGAGGTTTCTCTGGCAACCTGATTTAAATTGCAACACCAATCCCAAGATTCCCTGTCTCCATATTGACTATCTTCTAATGAACTGTTTGAGTTTTCTTTTCTATCCAGTCTTTTCCCCTAGAATTAAAGCTCCCTGAGGACAGGGATTTTCTGGGGTTTTGTTTCCTGCTGTACTCTGGGACCCAGAGCAGTACCAAGGCAAATCAGGAGCTCAATGTCTATTTGTTGAATGAATGGAAAGAAAAGTAAACTTAAAAGAACAAAAATGGAGTAAGCCCTTCTGTCAGCCCAACTTAACTTATTTTGGAGAAAGGTAAACTAGAAAACCGTACCCCAGCTTCTATGAAGCAATTGAACATGGGTGTCCTGGTCTTCCTTTTTTTTTTTTTAAATAAAGAAAAAGAGGTTTAACAGACTCACAGTTCCGTGTGGCTGGGCAGGCCTTACAATCACGGTGGAAGGTGAAAGGCACGTCTTACACTGGCAGCAGGCAAAGAGAGAATGAGAGCCAAGTAGAAGGGATTCCCCTTATAAAACAGAAAGTCCACCTCACTGGTATAGAAAAAGGCAGACCAGGCGGTTTTCTTCATACTGTTCTTGTGGTCGTGAATAAGTCTCACAAGATCTGAGGATACACTCAGAGTCCAGTCTCTTCTCACCCCATATGCAGAACAGCTTCATTCTTGTCTGAATCACCTTCGTGATTTCTGTCCTGTGATTAGCTCATTAAGATGACATCCTTAGCTTGGGTGAAAGAGATTCCCAAATTGGTCTTCCTTTTATGGGACTTACTGAAATATTACTAACAGTATTGTAGGGGAACCAAACAAAAAAACTAAGAACCACACTATCATTTTTGCTCTGTTTACCCAGGAAATTGCTACAGAGCCTTGCTTGTTTCATTCTGTTCTTTTTGCACACACGCACTTCCTCTATGTGGAAATATTTGCTTTGGATGGGAGAACTTAGATGAGAAAACAACACTTTATCAAAATCCATTCACTCAGATGTCAAATTTAGCCTCGTCAAGAAAATATATAATCATATATACATATAAACTCAAATGTTAAAAGCCTTGAGTAGTAAAGAGAGGATCAGAACTCCTTTCTCCTCTGTGTGTGTATGTGTGTGCACGTGTGTGTGTAGTTATGCATGTCACTTTTAAAAAGCACATCCTTTATTCCATTAGCAGCTGTACCTGTTAAACACCTTTGATTTTTAACAATGTCACATTCAGGAAGACAAAGTCTTCAAACATATTATATTTGGTTAGCAAACATAAAAAGCTGTGAGATAGGATATAATGCAAACTATTTTCAAATTGGGTCCAGGAATTAGAGTGACAGAGGGAATGAATTCCAGATTTGAAGAGCAAACATTACATGTAGCATGCTCATTGTTGGCTGACTTGATTAGATCAAATGTCATATTTTTATGCACAGTTTAAATATTGAGCTTCAGCTCTATTCTTTTGATTAAACTTGTTTGCTTGTCTGTGATGATTAAATAAGGGTTAATAAATATAACCTTTGTTTAATCTACTGTAACCAAATTTCTCTCTCTTCCTTTATTGGAGAAATAATAGCTCAAGGTATATCTGCAAATCAAGACTATCAGAAATAATAGCTAAAGGCAGATGTGCAAATCATAATTTATAAACTTGAGAATGAGACATACCCTTTCTATGCAGTGCTGCTCATAACAACAAAACACTAGGTATTATCTAAACTCTCAAACAGTAATACGATCATAAGAAAGTACAAAATTCATTGAAAAGAGAAAATGATATATTAAATGAGGAAATTAGGTTTATAAACAAGACATCATTTTATTTTTGTAAAATAATTATTCATTTTACTAAAGAATGAGTGTGAATAATTTTGACAATATAATGTCAAAATTAGTTATCTTTTTGTAGTTAATAACAGATTATTTTTAGTTTAATTTTTAAAATAATTTTATTATTAAAATTTTTTAAAAGGACATAATATTTTAAACTTTTAGGGAAATATTTCCATAAAGGTACTTGCCTATTGGATGAAAATAATAGTTTTAAAGGGAATCATCTTAGCTCAGATTTCTGGTTCTATTACTGACGCTATTTCTTGATTGTAATAACCTAATCATTGTAATCTGCAACAATATTGCCAAGACTTTAAATAAGTTTGCTTGTCTATAATTATTGCCTGGGAAAGGGCATCATAACCCACCAAGACAATCGGTCTTCTGAGATGTGAGCCTGGTGTAATTCTGCTGGACGCCCCGTTACCAGGACAGCGCTATTCCTCTCAGGGCTTGTAGCTGCTTTGTAGTATTGGAAAAGCAAATCCTGGGGCTCTAGGCTTACTTTCATGTCAGGTAATGGAAGGTCAGAGTCTCTCTGCAGAAGCAACAAGGACTGCTCCTGTTACTGGATAATTAATGTGCAGATCCTCTCTCTGAATGGCCTTGGAAAGGAATTATCAGTAAAAGAAAATACTTAATCATCTTGGGGAATTCCAGCAGCATCTCAGTCCAATCCCAAGTGGAACATCCTTCCTACAACAAAGCTAGAAATGGATGCAGCGACTCTCTAGGAAGACTTTTACTACAAATACGCATTTTTTTCACCTAAAGTTGTCTCTATTTTCCACTTATAACCTTTTTTAATATATGCTTTTGCATAGGCATTTTAATTTCAGTTTCTTTCCTTTTGTTTTCTTGGCTTTTTTCTTCTTTTTCCCCTTCTACTCTGCTTTATCCTCATTATTATTTTTAAAAACAAATAAAATGTTAAAACCATGACATATTTTGGTAGAATAAAAATAGATAACATGAACTAATACTACTCAGAGTGGAGAATTAGTCAGACAAATTACCAATGATGCTTTCTATTACTATTAATATATTATATGTAAAATATTCACTTTGAATTGTTAGCAGCTTACAAAAAGTAAAATAACAAACATCTAAGGATCAAAAATATTGAAAAATAATTGTCTATACTAAACACATACACATTTTTTCTTTCTTATTATTATTTCCCCAAATAATACAATGTAACAACTACTTACATGCCATGTACATTTCATTAGGTATTATAAGTCCAGCAATGGACTTAAAGTATAGGGGAGAATTGCATAGGTTATGAGCAAATACTACACCATTTTATACCAGGGAATTGAGCATCCACAGATTTTGGATACCAAGGGATGACTGCGTGTGTGTGTGTGTGTGTGTGTGTATGTGTACACACATATACGTAACACATTTTATCTATATATACATAACACATTATATATGTGTGTGTATCTAACACATTATATATGTGTCTGTGTATATATATGTGTAATATATATGTGTATATATACGTATATACATATACACACACATATATAATGTGTATATGTATAGTAGTATAACTATATATACTATACCTGCATATATAGTATATATAACTATATATACTATACATATAATATATATAACTATATATACTATACATATAATATATATAACTATATATAGTATATATCGTTTTTCCCAAGACATATCATGGGAGAAAACTTAAAACTGAAAAATAATTATATATGAACAATAATTTTTCTCAATAAGGTGGAAAACTACCTGGTTTTAAAATACATAACATTTCAGAAAATGTGAAATGCAGAGCACCATCGTTTCATGGAAACATAGTGTTGGAATCAATTTTGCATTAAACATGCTAAAAATTCTCCAAGTGCTGCTTTTTGTCCCTGAGGTAAAAATGCTTGGTTTGTTTCTGAGAGAGAGAACTGGGGGAGGGGGGAGGGATTCTGGGAAACTGAGGGGGGCACCTGCAGCAAAACTATAAATGGAAGACCCGATTCGAGATGCAGGTCTCAACCTTGGCCAGCAGAGATGCAACCCACCCCTGGACTAGTCAAATCCATCTCAGGAGCAACGGAAATTCGTAGCAAAGTCTCACGGGACTCTGTCTGACCAGAATCAGGTGTCCGTATGCAGCCGACCACACACAGATGGCAATCATCCGTGCCTCACCCCCTGTGATGTGGATCGTAAGAGCCAGGGGGGCAAGAATGGGGTGGCCCCTACTCCCCATATCACGGGGGGTGCCTCACCCTCCTACGTTTTGTGTCCATTATCGCCATTCTCTTTTTTTCTGGTATCAGTGACAATTTCCCAGGGTGTGTGTACACAGCCTGCGATGTGAAAACTAATAGCATCCTCTGCACCTCCGCAGATTAGGAACCATATCACACTATGGGTGTACACTTTTTGCGAGATTTGGGGTAATGTCATCCTTGGTTTCCCTGAATATTCGGGGAAATATCACAGGGCGAGTGACCACCCGCTACTCTGTTGGGAGGCACATCCTACATTAGCTACTGGAAATTAGGAGCTATATCACAGATGGGGTGTAGAGCCACTGTCATATCTCAAGTGCTATCATGCTCTCCCCCACGATTTGTGAGGAGCAATATCACAGGGGGGGTGTATACCTTCTGCCATATTGGGAGTTATATCATCATCTCTTCCTTTAGATGATAGGAACAATATCACAGAGCGGGTATATACCCCGTGTATTTTGGAAGCAAAGTCATTCACTCTTGATTTTATGATTCATATCACACGCGCGGTGTACACCCCTTGCTATAGTGGGAGTAATATCAACTCTTCCCATGTGGTTATTAAGGATGAAATCACAGAGTGGTGTACACTTCCTCCATTATTGGGAGTAATATCATCCACTCACCCCCTGGATATCAGGAACCACATCACAGAAGAGTTGTACAGCCCCTTCGATATCGTCAGCAAATCATCATCCTCTTCGCACCTGGATATTAGGAACAATACCACGGGGGGGTTGGGGGTGTACACCCACTGTGAGATCCAGAGTAATAGCAGCCTCTTTCCCACTGGATATTAGGAACTATATCACAGGTGTGTGTGCACCTCCTGCGATATTGGGAGTAATATCAGCCTCTACCCCACTGCCTATTAGGAACAATATACAGGGGGCAGGGGGGTTACACTCCCTGTAATATTGAGAATAATATTATTCTCTTTTCTCTGTACCTTAGGAACTATATCACAGGGGTCTGTACACCTTCTGCGATATTGGGATCAATGTTATTCTCTCCCCTCCCCTGAATATCAAAAAGAATATCACAGCAGGGTGTACACCCCCTGTGATATGGCCAGTAATGTCATTGTCTCTACCTTTCGATACTAGGAACAACACCACAGAGGGTGTGTACACCCCCTGCGATGTTGGGCATAATGTTATCCTCTCTTCCCCTGGACATGAGGAACAATATCCCTGGTGGGGGGAGGTGGAGTACCTTAAGAACAGTATCACTCACTGGGTGGGTGTACACCCGCTGCGATATTGGGTGTAGTATCATCCTCTCTTCCCTAGGATACTCAGAACAATATCACAGGAGGGCTGTACAGCCCCTGCAATATTGGGAGTAATATCATCCTCTCCCGCTCTCGACATACGGAACAATAATCCAGGGTGGGAGTACATCCCCTGCGATATTGGGCATCATGTCATTGTCTCCCAATGTGGATATTGGGAATAATGTCACAGGGGGTTGCACACCTTCTTCGATATTGGGAGTAGTATCATCATCCTTGGCCAGGGCCCCACAGTCTGGGTTAAAACTCCAACTGCCATTTTTTCTCTTTCTGACACATAGAGTGCAAACAGTTTTTTCAGGTCAGGTAGCCTCAGGGCTGGGGCCGACATGAGTTTTTCTTTTAACTCATGAAAAGCTCATCGCTATTGGTTATAATAGATGTAGTTTTTCTAAGCTATATTTTTATTAACCATCACCTACTAAAATATTGACTCAAATCCTGCAGCTATTTGATTTCAGGCTTTAAATTGATCTGGTATTCCTCATGGGACTCCAATTGTGTCTAAATAGACATGAGAGTCGAAAGACCCATAAGGGGCTTCTCGCTTTATGATGTCTTATTATTATTTTTTTCCCTTCTGGTTGATGAAATGCCAGGGTGAAAGGGATAGCCGATTGGACTAAAGTACAAGTGCCCCTCCAGTTATTCGGCAGAGTGCCCAGTAAAGGTCCACCACGATACCACCACCCATCCGCTCAGGGATGAACAAGGGCTCACTGATTGATAAGCTCTTGAAAATTCTTAAGCTCACTGCATCCTTTCAGGTCTCCAAGGAATGCTAAGTTTCCTCCCTGCCGTGAGAGACACGAAGTGAACTTAGTGTTGGGAGACAGAAGCTGGATGGCCCTCGGGGGCTGACTCACAGGGACTTCGGGATATAGCAGAGAGAGCTTGGCATGACTTATTACTCCAGGCTGTAGAATCCTGGAAAAGAGCTATTGTGCAGCCTACGCCTGGTCGACTGGAGGACCACCTTAGCGGAAGGGGGACAATCTGGGTCTCTGGCCTGCCATGTGCACAAGCATAACAATTGCTTTTGTTTAATGTGCAGATGGAATATTTGATCCATTTTAACCAGGCATTTGCATCTTGGTATCCTGTCTTCATTGCTAAAGTTTAAGTATTTAACTTCTATGATCCTCTAGTAAAATGATTATATGGTTTTAGGGAAATCACAAAAAGCAGTTGGGGCCGTCCATTCTTGCTCTTTAGTGGTCCACAGAACATTGGGCCAACTATGGCATGAAAGCTCTACATTGGGGGGCAACACTCCTGGTTAGCACTGGAGTCTTTATCGAAATCTCCCAGGATTTAATGGTCCTAGTTTACCAATGTCTAGTCTGAGGAGAGTCAGGAGGGACAGAAGTACTTTTCTGAAGTATAAAGCTGTCTTTGACTTGGCAAGTCCTCACAGGGTATAACAAAGCAAGCATTAAATGCAATAGTTTGAGGTGAAATTGACTTGGTTGTATTAATAACTAGATAGTCAGTAATAGAACGAGGAAAGAAGAAAGAGTAATAGAATAGATTAAAAGAGTTACATTTTTCTTAGCTTTAGTTTGGTAGGGTTTTCCCTTGGGACTATGGTCCACGACTCTGGAGGGGGTGGCACTTTCTTGACTCGGGTATGATGAGTCCATCCTTTTTTGCTGTACCAACAGCAGTCTTGGTGGTTAGCAGCACAAGGTAGGATCCTTCCCAGGCTGGCTCGAGTTTTTCTTCTTTCCACCTTTCGATGAGAACGTGATCTTCAGACTGGTGCTGATTTACTGGAAATTCTGGAGGTGGTACATGTGCTAAAAGACTTTTAGTTTTTTTTTTTTTTCTTTCCTTTGCAAGAAAGGAAGGTGGAAGATAAATCAAGTATATAATTTTTTAAAAATTGACCTTTGGTTTTAAATGTGGGGAACTTTGCAGTGGACTTTATAGTCCTTAGTGCCTTTTTACTGAGAAATTTCCTTTAGCACCTATTTTTATTAGTTTTTAGACCAAAGAAAGCCAAATACCATTTTACATTTAACAGTGCTTCTCGTATGATTTTTTACCAGATAAGCTAAATTTTATCTTTATATTAGTGTGTTATTAATGTTAAACCTAACTTTAATGAAACCTTATAGACGTATTTAATTTTTAATGTTTGACCTTAAGGTAAGATATTATAGACTCTTTTTAACCTTTTATAATTTTTGCTAAAGAGCAGGTTGGTGCTTTAAGAAAAACCTGTTATGATTTTACTTTAATGTCCAGTTCACAGAAAAACTGGATGATACTTCTTTAAATTTAGCTAATATGTTTACACACAGAATGTTCTTTACAATTAACATTTTAAACCTTGCTTAAACCTTCAAAACAGTAATTTTTAACTTTTTAATGTAGGTAAAAATGTACATTCTTATGCCTCCTTATAATCCTTTTACCAAAGGTATATTTTGTTTTTCTTATACACCTTGCACATAAACTGTTTTTTTTTTTTTCCAATAGTTTTACATACAGGACGCCTAGTTACTTTTAAATTATACAACGTTTTTTGCATAAATTCTCCTTTTTTGGCACACACTTTTTTATAACTTTTAATTTTTTCTTTCACGACTTTTGCAGGCAATTTTTTTTGACATGCCTTAACTTTCTGACTTATTACAAACATTTGTTTCTTTAAACAACCAGTTAATTTATTTCAGGACAAGAATTTACCATATAACACTCTTTTTATATAAATTCCGCTCCCCCTTTTTTTTTCTTCCCCCCCCCTTAGGATACTTCTGAACTGGTGAGTTGTGCTCACAATGAGGTTTCTTCTAAAAGTTATTTATCATTATTATTATTTTTTTTACATTTTTTTGTTGTTGTCGTTGTTAGCAAAGCAGTTGCCACTACAGATTGAATGCACTTGGGCCATCCTTGGGTTACTGGGTTAAGGACTTTTTTTTTTGATAGGAAGACCTCAGTGCTTTCAGGATACGCCCTTGTTTACACTGACAACAAAGTGGTATTGGAGTGTTAGAGCGTTATGGAAAATACCTTCAATTATCAATTACAGGTTTTAAATTTACCTTGGCTTTTAAAGGAGTAGGGTACACTTTTTATTTTTTAACTACTTGTATATCTCTCTCTTTCTCTCTTTGTCTCTCTTTGCCTTTCCTTTTGCCTGTCTCTTCTTCTCTCTCTCTCTCTCTTCTTGACTCCCTCTTTGTCTGTCTCTTCCTCTCTCTCTCTTTGCCTCTTTACCTCTCTGTCTCTTTCCTTTCTCTCTCTCTGCTGGTCTTTCCTTGCCTCTGCCAGCCGCTTATGCTGCTGTTCTCTCAACCACTGTGCGTTGGGGGTGGCGGGGATCTAAAACCAGCTGTAACCCAGTGTCTATGTACAGAAACTGGTCTGGGTTCCCTGGTTTGCAGGTTACCTCGTGCTATACCTTTGAAATAAGGGACCTGTCCAGGCTTCCTTCTAATGGCCAACCTACCTCTAATGCTGGCCAGTCTATCTTACACAAAGTTTTAAGATTTCCTGGTGTCATAGTACTCCATAGTCCCCCCTTAAATCCTTTTTTTGAAATTTTTCAACATAGTTCCTAGTGGGGTGGGCTTACTTTGTGCCTCACCCATGTTTCCTCTAGACAAAACACCACACTTACACCACACGCACACCACAAAACAAAGAACAGGTAAAAAGGGCACACACACACTTTTGTAGTTTACACCAAACCAAAATCAAAACCAAAATCAGAGTATCCAGAAATCCTAGCCAGGTCAAAACCAAAACCAAAGTATCAAGCAATCCAAGTCAAGTCAAAAACAAAAACCAAAGTGCCGGTACAGGCACACCGTGGGTGATCAGGCCACACTTCACTCAAATGGAGTAGGCAAGTTCCCAAGACCGCTCCGGTCAAGCAATTCAAACCAAACCAAAACCAAAACCAAAGTGCCGATAAAGACGCGCCATGGGTGATCAAGCCACGCTTCCACTCAAATGGAGTGGGCAAGTTTCAAAGACTAGTCTTACCAAGTTTTAGATGACCAGACTCCAAGTGCCTGTTCCTTCCCGGTATTCAGCCAGGGGGCCTGCCATACACTGCTCTGGCAAGGCGTCCCACCAGGGCAAATGCCTACCCGGGAGCGCTCTCAGGATCCATGTCGCTCAGGCTGGTCGGAGTCCTCTGCAGGGATGTTCCACAGGGCAGGCTTAAGCCACCTAAGGAGCTGCCTCAACCATCTGCCAATCACCTCGCTTCCTAGTCAGGGAACCAAGAAATGTAGCAGGAGGAGCAGCAGACAAAACTCCTCAGACACCGAGTTAAAGAAGGAAGTGGTTTATTTGGCCGGGGGCATCGGCAAAACTTCTGTCTCAAGAGCCGAGACCCCCCGAGTGAGCAATTCCTGTCCCTTTTAAGGGCTCACAGTTCTAAGGGGGTGCATGTGAGAGGGTCGTGATCGAGCAAGCAGGTGGTACGTGACTGGGGGCTGCATGCACCGGTAATTAGATCAGAACAACGCAAGATAGGGATTTTCACAGTGCATTTCTATGCAATGTCTGTAATCTATAGATAACAGAACCAATTATGTCAGGGATCGATCTTTAACTACCAGGCCCAGGGTGCGGCGCCGGGCTGTCTGCCTGTGGATTTCATTTCTGCCTTTTAGTTTTTACTTCTTCTTTCTTTGGAGGCAGAAATTGGGCATAAGACAATATGAGGGGTGGTCTCCTCCCTTACTGTTATGTTACAGTATCTATGGTGTTCCTCCAAGAACAATGGAGGCTGTCATTTGTGGGAAGGTGTGGCCACATGACTTACTTTAGCCAATGATGTTCAGGAATTGACATGTCTACTTCCAAGCGGAAGCTTTAGAAGCCAGAGTGTGATTGTCCACACTCTCTTTCCCTTTGCCACACAGTGCCTAATAATGTCATAGCGGCTGCTCCCATAGCCTGGGTACTTGAACACAAACTATAAAAAGCAAAATCCCCAGCCATAGCACCCCAGCCACACTATCTTTTGAATAACATACTTACGTCTGGAAATGTTTTATCACTTAAGGAAACTTCAATTAGATTTTTATTTTTTATGTTTTCATAAAAAAAGTAAAGTGCTCTACTGTATACAACATTTTAATTCCTTCACCTTTCCCCTCATTCACAAATCAGTTTTACAGTTCCTACTCTCTTATTAAACCACTGAATTTGTGTTTGTTTTGAGTTTTTTTGTTATTATTATTTTCTATTATAACCTTTCCTTACCTGGATAATACTAAAGTGATGATGGAATAAAATTTAATTAAAAGCAGCAAGATTTGTGGGTTAGATGATGAGATTAGGAATAGATTTGAGAGATTAAATGTAGATGATTACATTGGCAGTTGTCAGATTTATGGAGTTAGTTTCTCAAAATTGAAGTGTACATAGGTGGTATAAGTGGATGTTCACCAAAGTCATGGAAGTAGATGTACTTACTACTTTTCATTATGAAAAAATAAACAGTAGTGGGAAAGACTGTTGAGGACAGAACCTTGAAATACACCATCACTTGCTGGGAATTTAGACTTTGCCTTGAAGGAAATTGTTTGTCATCAAAGGATTTAAATAGAAAAATGACATGATCAGAGCTACTGATCTGTCCGCAGCTGAGATAAGCCACTCCGTAGCTGAGATAATTGACTAAGAATAAGAATAAACTGGTCATTAATAAATCTCTACAGTCTTTGGTTTAAGTACATATTTATCCAGAAATTGTATCTTTGAATACACATGTTGTTCTTGAACATGTTCTCCTTTGGCTACTCTAAAATTATGCCTTAAGCAAATAGTCAGTGTTTGCTTTTGTAGTTCCTACTATATATCTGATATAATTCTTGGTTTCATGACTCCTGAACAGACCCAGAAGAGACACATGTTTTTGAAGGGAAAACAACTCTAAGAACTGCATGTAATTGAAACTAGCATGGGTGTTCTACAGAATACCTCAGAATACATCATCTTATCCTCAGCAATAGCACAGTGCTAAACAAATAAAGGACACAAAGATGAATAAGTTGCAACTGCTAACCTCAAAATAATTAGAATCAACAGAGAGGCTGGGACAAAATTGCTGTGAAGATATTTAGTTTTTTAAAATAATACCTTATTCAAGACTGGTAGGTAATGCCAAAAGGCCACATGGTGCTATCTTTTGAATAACTTACTTATGTCTGGAATGTTGTATCACTTAAGGAAACTTCAATTAGATTTTCATTTTTTATGTTTCATAAAAAAGGTAAAGTGCTCTACTCTACACAAAATTTTAATTCCTTCACATTTCCCCTCATTCACAAATCAGTTTTATAGTCCTTACTCTCTTATTAAACTATGTCTAGATGCTAAATTCCAGTAAGAATATATAATCTGCAATGTTTCACTACGTAGTAGTGAAAAATACTAGCAATGGCCAAAGATTCTATTTTGCATTACCCACATAATACAGTAAATTATTTCAGCCTGGGTCAGAAAATACTTTTCATAGTTGAGTCATCCAGTTAATAGTGAAAAGATTAAGCATATATTTTGAAAGTCAAAAATAATACTATATCAATTGACCTATCACAGCCTGCTGACTCATGGAAGAGTTAGAGGAAATAGACTGTCTGTTATTTGGATTCATAGACACAACAGGTAACAAAAATAAAGGCCAGATAATATCTCACAAATGGCATAGGAAGGATTTTAACACTAGGGAAGGTTCTTTAAAATAAATGGGTGACTGCAGAATACTCCAGATAGACTGTTGACCTTGTCTCAGTAAATACAGAAGGGGAAAAAAAGAAAAAAAGACACACAAACTATATAGAATGATCTCAAGTTGAATAAAACAGGAAATCCTCTTAGCTGAAATTGCCCTGTAATTTCTGTTTGAGTGAAGCAAAAGAAAGATTTATATTTCATACTTTATTTTTTCTTTCCAATTTATAACAATTTAATTCCATTTTAAATTAATGCAGCTACAATAATATTTTTCCTATTATACCCGAGTACACTGTAGGGCTGCCTGTTCTATCTTCTGAATAGGTTATGGGTCTGTCACATAAAATGATATTTTTACTATAGTTTCTTCTTCTATGTAGTTATAATATAGTTTTTGGAATAACCTACAAATAGTAGCAGTTTTCTGTCAATTAAAGCTCTGTGATTATCACTAATTTTATTCTAAATTGAATCTAGTATTTGGCCTGCATATATATTTGAATCAGAATATAAAACAGAGAAATTATGAAAAATAGAAAGAAAAAAATTGATATAAATATAATGAGTCTGAACATGTATTAATGCAATATATTATATTACTACATAGCAACAACCTTTTTCAGTTAAACCCTACATTTAAAAATTAAGTATATTACAGCTGTATCTTTTGCAAGTGGTGTAGCTACCTTTTCTCTAAATTTCATTATCTGGTAAGTCCTAATAATAACAAAATTGAATATGTAGAATTAATTTATCATCATCAAGTAAGACAATTTGATTGTAATCCAAGAAGTATATTGTCCTGAACTAGATGCTAAGAAGCAGATATTTTTATATAACACTATTGTTATATCATCAAATACATTAAAATTCTTATTGTATAACCTGGAAATTCTTAAAGGCTGATTGATTTTCAATGACAATGTTAAACATATGTCTCTGAAAGGAATTTCTTAAATATAAGAGAATAAAACAATAAAATTTGCTAATCATAAATTAATATTTTTATTTCCAAAAGCCTGAAAATATAAATGTAAGATACAACATAACTATCTAATGACAAAGATGTTTAAAAATTCAAGATCTGTTGTAGTGATATGGGTTGGCTGTGTCCTCACCAAATCTTACCTTGAATTGTAAGAATCCCCATGCGTCAAGCGGGGGGCCAGGTGGAGATAACTGAATAATGAGGGCAGTTTCCTCCATAGTAGTCTTATGACAGTGAATAAGTCTCATGAGATCTGATGGTTTTATTTATTTTTATTTTTTATTATACTTTAAGTTCTAGGGTACATGTGCACAGCGTGCAAGTTTGTTACATAAGTACACATCTGCCATGTTGGTTTGCTGCACCCATCAACTAGTCATTTACATTAGGTTTTTCTCCTAATGCTATCCCTCCTCCAGCCCCCACCCTCTGACAGGTCCTGGTGTGTGATGTTCCCCACCCTGTGTCCAAGTGTTCTCATTGTTCATTTCCCATCTGTGAATGAGAACATGTGGTGTTTGATTTTCTGTCCTTGTGATAGTTTGCTGAGAATGATGGTTTCCATCTTCATCCACGTCCCTGCAAAGCACATGAACTCATCCTTTTTTATGGCTGCATAGTATTCCATGGTGTATATGTGCCACAGTTTTTTAATCCAGCCTATCATTTTGGTTGGTTCCAAGTCTTTGCTATTGTGAACAGTGCCACAATAAACATATGTGTGCATGTGTCTTTATAGTAGAATGATTTATAATCCTTTGGGTATATACCTAGTAATGGGATCATTGGTTCTAGATCCTTGAGGAATCTCCACACTGCCTTCCACAATGGTTGAACTAATTTACACTCCCACTAACAGTGTGAAAGCGTTTCTATTTCTCCAAATCCTCTCCAGCATTTGTTGTTTCCTGACTTTTTAATGATCGCCATTCTAACTGGCATGAGATGGTGTCTCATTGTGGTTTTGATTTGCATTTCTCTGATGACCAGTGATGATGAGTATTTTTTCATGTCTGTTGGCTGTATAAATATCTTCTTTTTTTTTTTTTTGAGACGGAGTCTTGCTCTGCCGCCCAGGCTGGAGTGCAGTGGCCGGCTCTCAGCTCACTGCAAGCTCCGCCTCCCGGGTTCACGCCATTCTCCTGTCTCAGCCTCCCGAGTAGCTGGGACTACAGGCGCCCGCCTCGTCGCCTGGCTAGTTTTTTGTATTTTTTAGTAGAGACGGGGTTTCGCCGTATTAGCCAGGATGGTCTCGATCTCCTGACCTCGTGATCCGCCCGTCTCGGCCTCCCAAAGTGCTGGGATTACAGGCTTGAGCCACCGCGCCCGGCCAAATATCTTCTTTTGAGAAGTGTCTGTTCATATCCTTTGCCCACTTTTTGATGACATTGTTTGTTTTTTTCTTGTAAATTTGTTTAAGTTCTTTGTAGATTCTGGATATCAACCTTTTGTCAGATGAGTAGATTGCAAAAATTGTCTTCCATTCTGCAGGTTGCCTGTTCACTCTGATGGTAGTTTCTTTTGCTATGCAGAAGCTCTTCAGTTTAATTAGATCCCATTTGTCTATTTTGGCTTTTGTTGCCATTGCTTTCGGTGTTTTAGTCATGAAGTCATTGCTCACGCCTATGTCCTGAATGGTATTGCCTAGGTTTTCTTCTAGGGTTTTTATGGTTTTAGGTCTAACATTTAAGTCTTTAATCCATCTTGAATTAATTTTTGTATAAGGTGTAAGGAAGGGATCCAGTTTCAGCTTTCTACTTATGGCTAGCCAGTTTTCCCAGCACCATTTATTAAATAGGGAATCCTTTTCCTATTTCTTGTTTTTGTCAGGTTTGTCAAAGATCAGATGGTTGTAGATGTGTGGTGTTATTTCTGAGGCCTCTGCTCTGTTCCATTGGTCTATATCTCTGTTTTGGTACCAGTACCATGCTGTTTTTGTTACTGTAGCCTTGTAGTATAGTTTGAAGGCAGGTAGCATGATGCCCCCAGCTTTGTTCTTTTTGTTTAGAATTGTCTTGGCAATGTGGGCTCTTTTTGGTTTCATATGAACTTTAAAGTAGTTTTTTCCAATTCTGTGAAGAAAGTCATTGGTAGCTTAATGGGGATGGCATTGAATCTATAAATTACCTTGGGCAGTATGGCCATTTTCATGATTTCGATTCTTCCTATCCATTAGCATGGAATGTTCTTCCATTTGCTTGTGTCCTCTTTTATTTCGTTGAGCAGTGGTTTGTAGTTCTCCTTGAAGACGTCCTTCCCTTGTAAACTGGATTCCTAGGTATTTTATTTTACTCTCTTTGTAGCAGTTGTCAATGGGAGTTCACTCACAATTTGGCTCTCTCTTTTTCTGTTATTGGTGTATAGGAATGCTTGTGATTTTTTCACATTGATTTTGTATCCTGAGACTGCTGAAGTTGCTTATCTGCTCGAGGAGATTTGGGACTGAGACAATGGGTTTTCTAAATATACAATCATGTCATCTGCAAACAGGGACAATTTGACTTCCTCTTTTCCTAATTGAATATCCTTTATTTCTTTCTCTTTGATTGCCCTGGCCAGAACTTCCAGAACCAATGACAAAAACCACATGATTATCTCAATTGATGCAGAAAAGGCCTTTGACAAAATTCAACAGTCCTTCATGCTAAAAACTCTCAATAAACTATGTATTGATGGAACATATCTCAGAATAATAAGAGCTCTTTATGACAAACCCACAGCCAATATCATACTGAATGGGTGAAAACTGGAAGCATTCCCTTTGAAAACTGGCACAAGGTTGCCCTCTCTCACCACTCCTGATCTGATGGTTTTATAAATGGGAATTCTGCTGCACAAGTTGTCTTTTCCCTGCCATGATGTAAGATATGCCTTTGCTCCTCCTTTGTCTTGCACCATGATGGTGAGGCCTCCACAACCATGTGGAATTGTGAGTCCATTAAACTTCTTTTTCTTTATAAATCACCTCGTCTTGGGTATCTATTTATTACCAGCATGAGAACAGACTAATTGGTACTGGTAGAGTGGGATGCTGCAGTAAAGATACCTGAAAATGTGGAAGAAACTTTGCAACTGGGTAACAGGCAGAGGTTGGAACAGTGAGGAGGCCTCAGAAGAAGACAAGAAGATGTGGAAAAGTTTGGGACTTCCTGGAGACTTGTTGAATGGCTTTGATCAAAATGATGATAGTGATATGGGCAATACAATCAAGGTTGAGATGGTCTCAGATGGAGATGAGGAACTTGTTGGGACCTGGAACAAAGATGACTCATATTTTAGCAAAGAGACTGGTGTCATTTTGCCCCTGCCCTATAGATTTGTGAAACTTCGAACTTGAGAGAGACGATTTAGGGCATGTGCTGGAAGAAATTTCTAAGTAGCAAAGTGTTAAAGAGGTGACTACAGTGCTATGAAAAGCATTTCATTTTATGTATTCACAAATATATGGTTTTGAATTGGAACTTACGTTAAAAAGGAAAGCAGAGCACAGAAGTTTGAAGAATTTTCAGCCTGATGATGTGATAGAAAAGAAAAACCCATTGTCTGTGGGAAAACTTCAAGCAGGCTGCAGAAATTTGCATAAGTAATAAGGATCCAAATGTTAATCCCCAAGACAATTGGGAAAACGTTTCCAGGGCATGAAATCTTCATGTCAACCCCTTCCATTATAGGCTCAGAGGCGCAGGAGGAAAAAATGGTTTTGTGGATCAGGCCCAGGGATCAGTAGGTCAGGCCCTGCTCTCTGCATCCTAGGAACTTGGTGTCCTGTGTCCCAGCCACTCTTGCCATAGCTAAAAGGGACCAAGGTACAGCTCCTGCCATAGCTTCAGGGGTGTAAGCCCCAAGCCTTTGCAGCTTCCATGTGATATTGAGTCTGCTGGTGCACTGAAGTCAAGAATTGAGGTTTGCAAACCTCTGCCTAGATTTCAGAGGCTGTATGGAAATCCCTGGATGTCTAAGCAGAAGTTTGCTGCAGGGGTGGGACCCTCATGGAGAACTTCTGCTAGGGCAGTGCAAAAGGAAACTGTGGGGTTGGAGCCCACACACGGAGTCCCCAATGAGGCACTGCCTAGTGGAGCTGTGAGAATAGGGCTATTGTCTTCCAGACCCCAGAACAGTAGATCCACTAACAGCTTATACTATGCACCTAAAAAAGCTGCAGACAATCAGTGTCAGCACATGAAAGCAACCAGAAGCTGGGGCTGTGTGCTGCAAAGACACAGAGACAGAGCTGCCCGTGGCCATGGGAGCCCACCTCTTGTAACAGTGTAACCTGGATTTGTGACACGGAGTGAAAAGAGATCATTTTGGAGCTTTAACATTTGGCTGCCCCACTTGATTTCAGACTTGCATGGGGTCTGTAGCCCCTTTGTTTTGGCCAATTTCTCCCATTTGAAAAGAGTGTATTTACTCAATGCCTGGATTGCCATTCTATCTAGGAAGTAACTAACTTGCTTTTTGTTGTACAAGCTCATAGCTGCCTTGTCTCAGATGAAACTTTGGACTGTGGACTTCTGAGTTCATGCTGAAATGAGTTAAGATTTTGGGGGACTGTTGGGAGGGCATGATTGGTTTTGAAATGTGAGAACATGAGATTTGCGCAGGGCCAGGGGCACAGTTATATGATGTGACTATGTCTCTACCCAAATCTCACCTCGAATTGTAAAAACGCCAACAGGTCAAGGGCAGGGCCAGGTGAAGGTAATTGAATCATGGGGTAGTTTCCTTCATACTGTTCTTAAGGTAGTGAATAAGGCTCATGAGATCTGATGGTTTTATAAACGGGAGTTCCCCTGCACGAGCTCTGTCTTGCCTGTCATCCTGCAAAACTTGCCTTTGCTTCTCCTTTGCCTTCTGTCATGATTGTGAGGCCTCCCTAGCCATGTGGAACTGTGAGTCCATTAAACCTCTTTTTCTTTATAAATTACCCAGTCTCAGGTATGTCTTTATTGGCAGCATGAGAACAGACTAATATACCTATTTACTTAATTAATTTTCAATTACAATACTTATAGAAATATTCAACATTATTTTAACCAACTCAATGCTTTGAAAATCCTATAATGAACTTACATTTTAAGACAGTTCTTTCTGTTCACCGTTGTCTTAAAAAGCATTTTATTTTCAACTCGAACTTTAAAACTATTAGAAGAAAGGCCAGTAATTTTCCTATGCCTCTATTTATTATACTACCACCTGTGTTTCTGTTTGCTCTTTTCAGATCTGTGAGACTTCCTAATACTAACCAAACATGCACAGATATATATGAGTTTCCAGTTACTCAAACACTTTTGAATTCTTGTTTCTTCAATAAACCTTAACAGAAATCCTTCAGGCTGGGCGCGGTGGCTCAAGCCTGTAATCCCAGCACTTTGGGAGGCCGAGATGGGCGGATCACGAGGTCAGGAGATCGAGACCATCCTGGCTAACACGTTGAAACCCCGTCTCTACTAAAAAAAATACGAAAAACTAGCCGGGCGAGGTGGCCGGCACCTGTAGTCCCAGCTACTCGGGAGGCTGAGGCAGGAGAATGGTGTAAATCCGGGAGGCGGAGCTTGCAGTGAGCTGAGATCCGGCCACTGCACTCCAGCCTGGGCGACAGAGCCAGACTCCGTCTCAAAAAAAAAAAAAAAAAAAAAAAAGAAATCCTTCAGCAAATGCTTTTGACACTCTTCTAAACATGATGTGTTTCTCTTTCAGCATGATCATCAGATTTTGATTCACTGGTTTAAATCTCTATTTTCACTATAGGCTGAAAGGGGACAGAGACCACATCTTTGTTATTCCCCAATATGTCTGCAATACCTAGATCATGCCTATCTCATAGTAGATGCACACTGAGTTAAACAAATGGTGATGATAACTCGTACAGTTAGAGTTTAGCAAATGTGGAATTGACTAGTAAATTTGGGATTCTATAATTTTGTGAATTTCACTGTCAGCTCAGTAATTATCATTTTTCATTAGA
>NW_022680724.1:0-109019 GCF_009764315.1 Trachypithecus francoisi | reverse complement strand
TCTATTGGATTCCATTCCAGTTCGTTCCATTCCATTCCATATCTATTCTCTTGCATTCTGCTACGTTCCATTCCATTCGTTCCATTCCAATTCATATTCCATTTCATTCTATATTCCCTCCCATATTCCCTTCCATTCCATATTCCATTCCATTCCATATTCCATTCCACTGCATTACATTACATTCCATGCCATTCCATTCTATATTCCGTTCCATTCCATTCTCCATTACAATCCATTCCATTCCATTCCCTTCCGTATTCCATTCCATGTTCCATTCTGTTCCAAATTCC
Organism: Trachypithecus francoisi; assembly: GCF_009764315.1. Lineage (NCBI taxonomy): Eukaryota > Metazoa > Chordata > Mammalia > Primates > Cercopithecidae > Trachypithecus > Trachypithecus francoisi. The sequence goes on along the minus strand of NW_022680724.1, from coordinate 108,726 downwards.
ATTCGATTCCATATTCCATTCCATTGCATACTCCATTCCATTCCATATTCCATTAAATTCTATTCCATAATGAATTTCTTTCGATATTTCATTCCCTTCCTTTCCATTCCATATTCCATTGCATTTCTTTGCATTCCATTCTATTCCATTGCATTGCATTGCATTCCATTCCATATTCCATTCCATTCTATATTCCATTCCATTGCATTCCATTTTATTCCATTCCATTCCATTCTATTCCATAGTCCATTACATTTCATATTCCATTCCATTCCTTTCCATTCCGTTCCATTCCATTACATATTCCATTTCATTTAATTCCATTCCATTCAATTCCATTCTGTTCCGTATTCCATTCCATTCCATATTCCATTTTATTTCATTCCGTATTCCATTCCATTCCATATTGAATACCATTTCATTGCATTCCATTCCATTCCATTCCATATTCCTTTCCATTCCATTCCATTCCGTTCCATTGCATTCCTTTCCTTATTCCATTCAATTCGATTCCCTTCCATTCCATATTCCATTCCATTCCATATTTCATTGCATTCCATATTCCTTTCCATTGAATTCTACTCCCTTTCTTTCCATTTTATTTCATTTCATATTTCCACTTCGTTCCATTCCATTCTCCATTCCATTCCTTGTTCCATTCCTTTCCATTCCATTGTTTTCCATTCCATTCCATACCATTCCATTTTGCATTCCATTCCTTTTCATTCCATTCCATATTCCATTCCATTCCATTCTATTCCATTCCATATTCCATTCCATTCCATATTCCTTTCCATTCCATTCCATTCCTCTCAGTTCCATTCCATTTCAATTTATATTCCGTTCCGTTGCTTTTCCTTTCTGATCCATTCCATTCCATATTCCATTCCATTCCATTTTATATTCCTATCCTTTTAATTCCATTCCATTCCATTTATTTCTGTATTCCATTCCATTCCACATTCCATTCCATTCCAGATTCCATTCCATTTCATTCCGTTCCCTCCTAATCCATTCCATATTCCATTCCGTTCCGTTCCATTCCAGTCAATTCCATATTCCATTCCATTCCATATTCTATTGTATCACATATTCCGTCCGTTCCATATTCCATTCCATTCCATATTCCATTCCACTCCCTTCCATTCCATATTGCATTCCATTGCATTCCATTCCATATTCCGTTCCAATCCCTTCCATTCCATGTTGCATTCCATTGCATTGCATTCCATTGCTTTCCATTCCATATTCCATTCCATTCCATTCCATTCCATTCCATTCCATTCCATATTCCATATTCCATTCCATTCCATTCCATATTCCACACCATTTGATATTCCCTTCCATTCCATTTTCCATTCCCTTCCAATCCATTGCATTCCATTCCATTTTCCATTGAATTCCATATTTCATTCCATTCTATACCATTCCATATTCCATTCCATTTCATATTTCATTCCATTCCATTTTCCAGTCCATTCCATTCCATATTCCATTTCATTCCATATTCCATTCCATTCCATATTCCATTTCATTCCATATTCCATTCCATTCCATATTGCTTTCCATTCCATTCCATTCCATTCCGCTCTATATTCCGTTCCATTCCGTTCCTTTCCATTCCATTCCATATTCCATTCAATTCCATATTCCATTGTATTCCTTCTTTCATTCCATTCCATATTCCTCTCCATTCCACTCCATTCCATGGCGTTCCATTCCATTCCAATTCATATTCCGTTTCGTTTGATACTCCATTCCATTCCATCCCATACTCCTTTTCATTCCATACTCCATTCCATTCCTTTCCATTCCATATTGCATTCCATTGCTTTGCATTTCATATTTCATTCAATTCCATATTCCATTCTATTCCATATTCCACTATATTCCATATTCAATTTCATTCCATTTTCCATTCCATTCCATTCTATTCCATTCCATTCCATATTTGATTCCGTATTCGATTCCATTCCATTTCTTTCCGTATTTTTCTCCATTCCGTTCCATATTCCATTCCATTCCAGTCCATTCCATATTCCATTTAATTGCATATTGCATTCCATTCTATATTCCATTGCATTCCAGTCTCTTCCATTCCAATTCATTCCATTCCATTCCATTCCATATTCTATTCCATTCCATATTTCAATCCATTCCATATTCCTTTCCAGTCCATTCCATTGTATTCCATTCCATTCTACTCCATTCCATATTCGATTCCATGTTCCTTTCCTTTCCGTTCCATTCCATTGCAAATTCCATTGCATTCCATTCAATTCCATATCCCATTCCATATGCCATTTCAGTCCGTATTCCATCTATACATATTCCATTCCATTTCATATTCTATTCCGTTCCATATTCCATTTCATACAATATTCCATTCCTTCCATATTCCATTACTTCCGTTCCGTGTTTTATTCCATTCTATTCCATTCCATATTCCATTCCATTCCATATCATATTCCATTCCATTCCATTTCATATTCCATTCCATTAGATATTTCATTTCATTACATATTGCATCCCATACCATATTCCATTCCATATTCCATTACATTCCGTTCCATTCCATTCCATTCCATATTCCATTCTGTTCTGTTCCCTTCCATTCCATTTCGTATTCCATTATATTCCATATTTCATTGCATTCCATATTCTATCTATTCCATTCCATTCCATTCCGTTCCATTCCATTCCATGTCATATTCCTTTACGCTCCATATTCCATTCCATTCCATTCCATTCCATATTCCATACCATTCCGTATTCCATTCCATTCCATTCCATTCCATATTCCATACCATTCCGTATTCCATTCCATTCCATTCCATTCCATATTCCATTCCATTGCATTCCATTTGATATTCCAATCAATTCCATATTCCTTTCTATTCCATTGCATTCCATATTCCACTCCATTCCGTTTTCCATTCCATTTCTTATTCCGTTCCCTTCCGTTCTATTCTCATCCATTCCATATTCCATTCGGTTCCATATTCCTTTCCATTCCATTGCGTTCTATTCATTTCATTCCATTCCGTAATCCATTCCGTATACCATTAAATTCTATTTTTTTCCATATTCCATCACAATCCATTCCATTAAATATTCCGTTGCTTTCCCTTCCATTCCATTCCATTCCATTCCATATTCCATTCCATTCCATATTTGAGACCATTCCATTCTATTCCATTCCATTCCTTTCCATTTTCCATTCTTTTCCATTCCATATTCCATTCCACTTCATATTCCATTCAATTCCATATTTCTTTCCATTCCATTCCACCTTCCATTCCATTCCATATTGCATTCCATTACATTCCATTCCAGATTCCATTCCATTCAATATTCCTTTACATTGCATTCCATTCTGTTCCCTTCCATTCCATTTCACATTTTGTTCCAGTGTTTTCCGTTCCGTTCCATTCCATCCCATTCGAAATTTCATTCTATTACATATTCTACTACATTTCATTCCATATTCCATTCCATTGCATTCCATGTTCCATCCGATCCATTCCTTTCCATTCCATATTCCATTGCATTCCATTCCATATTCCATTTCATTCCATATTCCAATCCATTCTATATTCCTTTCCATTCCATTCCATTCCATTCCGTAACATTCCATATTCCATTCCATTTCATATTCTATTCCATTCGGTATTCCATTCCATTACATATTCCATTCCATTCCATTCCCTTCCATTCCATTGCATATTGCATCCCATTCCATATTCCTTTCCATTCCGTGTTCCATTCCATTCCATATTCCATACCGTTCAATATTACATTCCATTCCATTCCATATTCCGTTCTTTTCCATTCCGTTCTTTTCCGTTCCATTCCATTCTAGTCCATATTCCATTTCATTCCACATTCCATTCCATTCCATTCCACATTCCATTCCATTCCATTCCATATTCCATTCCATTCCATATTTCATTCCACTTCATATCCCATTCCATTCCATATTCCATTCCATTCCATTCCATATTCCATTCCATACCATATTGCATTCCATTCAATTCCATTCCCTATTCCATTGCATTCCGTATTCCATTCCATTCCAAATTCCATTCAATTCCATTCCATATTTTGTTCTGTTTCATTCTGTTCCATTCGGTTCCAATCCATTCCATTCCATATTCCATTCCATTCTATTCCATTCCGTTCCATATTCCATTCCATTCCATTCCATTCCATTCCATTCCATATTCTATTCCATTGCATTCCATATTCCATTTCATTCCATATTCCATTCCATTCCATATTCCCTTCCCTTCCATTCCATATTCCATTGCATCCCATATTCGATTCCATTCCAAATCCCATTCCATTCCATATTCCCTTCCCTTCCATTCCATATTCCATTGCATCCCATATTCGATTCCATTCCAAATCCCATTCCATTCCATTCCTCATTCCCTTCCATTCCGTTCCATTCCATTCCATTCCATATTCCATTCCATTCCATATTGCATTGCAATCCATTCCATTCCATTCAATTTTATATTCCATTCCATTCCATATTTCATTCCATTCAATTCCGTTCCCTTCCATTCAATTTTATTCCGTTCCAATGCATTTCGTTCCATATTCCATTCCATTCCATCGTCCATTCCATTCCTTTGCATTCCGTTCCATTCCATTCCTTAATCCATTCTATTCCTTTCCGTTACATTCCATATTCCATTCCAATCCATATTCCATTCCATTCCATTCCATTCCATTCCATATTCCATTCCATTCCATATTCCATTCCATTCAATTCCATATTCCATTCCATTCCCTTCCATTCCTTTCCATTCCATATTCCTTCCATTCCATTCCCTTCCAATCCGTATTCCATTCTATTCTGTATTCATTTCATTCCATGTTCCTTTCCATTGCATTCCATTCCCTTCCATTCCATTCCGTTTCATTTAATATTTCATTTCGTTTCATTCCAGTTTGTTCCGTTTCTTTCCATTCCATAGTCCATTCCATTCCATGTTACATTCCTTTCTATTCCATTTTATTCCAATCCATTCCATTTTCCATTCCACTCCATTCCATTTTCCATTCCATTCCATTTCATTCCATTCCATATAGCATTCCATTGCATTCCATGTCATTCCATATTCCATTCCATTCCAATGCATTCAATTTTGTTCAATATTTTATTCCGTTCTCCATTCCATTCCATTCTATTCCATTCCATATTCCATTCCCTTCCATTCCATTCCATTCTGTTCCATATTCCATTCCATTCAATATTCCATTGCATTCCATTGCATTCTATTCCATTGCATTCCATTACACTCCTTATTCCATTCTGTATTCAATTCCATTCCATTCCATTCTGTTCCATATTCCATTCCATTCCATATTCCATTCCATTGCATTCCATTCCATTCCCTGTTCAATTCCATTCCGTTCCCATTCCATATTCCATTCTATTCCATTCCCTTCCATTCCATTCCATTTCATTTCATATGTTGATCCGTTCCCTTCCGTTCCATTCCATATACGATTCCATTCCATATTCCATTCCATTGCATTCTTTTCCATTCCGCTCCATTGCATTCCATATTCCATTCCATTCCATTCCATTTCATTCCATTCCGTATTGCATTCCATTCCATTCTATTCCATTCCATATTCCATTCCATTCCATTCCGTTCCATATTCCATTCAATATTCGATTCCATTCCATTGCATTCTGTTCCATTCGATTCCATTCCACTCCATATTCCGTTCCATATTGAATTCTATTCCATTCCTTTCCATTGCATTCCGTTCCACATTCCATTCCTTTTCATTCCATCCCATTCCAAATTCCATTCCATTCCATATTCCATTACATTGCATTCCTTTCAATTCCATACACCATTGCATTCCATTCCATATAACATTCCATTCCATATTCTAATTCATTCTATATTTGATTCCATTCAATTCCATTCCATTCCATTTAATATTCCATTCCATTCGGTATTCCATTTTAATACATATTCCATTCCTTTCCATCCCGTTCCATATTGCATTCCATTACATATTCCATTCCATGCCATTACATTCAACTCCTTTCCATTTCATTTCCTTCCATATTATGTTCCATTTCGTATTCCAGTCCATTCCATTCCAATCCATATTTCATTACATTCCAAAACCCTCCATATTCCATTGTATTCCAATCCATTCCATTCCACATTACATTTCATTACAGTGCATTCCATTCCATTCCATATTCCATTCCATTCCATTCCATATTCATTCCATTCCATTCCATTCCATTCCATTGCATTTTCCATTCCATTCCATTCCATTCCATTCCATATTCCATTCCATTCAGTATTCCATTCCATTCTATTCCGTTCCGTTCCACTCTATTTCATTTCATATTTCGTTCTGTTCCGTTCCGTTCTATTCCATATTCCATTGCGTTTCATATTCCATTCCATTTCATTACATATTCCATTCCATTCCTTTCCATTCGATTCCATTCGTTATTCCATTTCATTCCATATTCCATTCCATTCCATATTCCATTCCATTCCATTCCATTCCGTTCCATTCCATTCCATATTCCATTCCTGTCCATTACATTCCATTCCACATTCCATTCCGTTCCATTCCATTCCAATCCATATTGCAATCCTTTCCATATTCTTTCCATTCCCTTCCTTTCCCATCCTTTCCATTCCATTTCATTTCATATTTCGTTCCGTTCTGTTCTGTTCCGTTCCATTCCATATTCCATTCCATTCCATATGCCAAGCCATTCCATTTCATTCTATTGCATTCTACTCTGTTCCATTCCATATTCCATTCCATTTAATTCGATTTCATTCCATTCCTTTTTTTATTCCATTCCATTCCATATGCCACTCCATTGCATTCCATTCAATTCCATTCCATTGCATTCCATTCCGTATTCCATTCCATTCCATTAATTTTCATTCTATTACATTCCATATTCCATTCCATTTCATTCAATTCTATTCCATTCCATATTCCATTCCATTCCGTATTCCATTCCATTCTATTCCATTCCATGTTCCATTACATACCAGTCCATTACATTCGGTTCCATATTCCATTACATTCCATTTTCCATTCCATTCCATATTCCTTTCCATATTCCATTCCATTCCATTTTGTATTCCATTCGTTTTCATTCCATTCCGTTCTATTCCATTTCTTTTCATATTCCTCTCCATTCCATATTCCATTCCATTCCATTCCTTATTCCATTCCTTTCCATTCCATTCCATTCCATTTGTTTCCATATTCCATTCATTTCCATTTCGTTCCATATTCCACTCCATTCCATATTCCATTCTATTCCATATTCGTTTCCATTCAATTACATTCCCTTCCGTTCCATTCCATTTCATTTCATACTTAATTCCTTTCATTTCCGTTACGATCCATTCCATATTCCATTCCATTCCATATTGCAAGCCATTCTATTCCAATCTATTCCATTCCACTCCATTCCATTCTATATTCCATTCCATTCCATTTCATTCCATTCTATATTCCATTTCTTTCTATTCCATTCAATTCCATTCCATATTCCAATGCATTTCATTCCATATTCCATTCTATTCCATTCCTTATTCCATTTCATTCCATATTCCATTCCCATCCATTCCATTACATTCGGTTCCATATTCCTTTCCATTTCATTCCATATTCCATTCTATGTCGTTTTCCATTCCATTCCATGTTCTATTCTATTCCTTTCCGTTCCATATTCCATTTCGTTTAATATTCCTTTCAATTCCGTATTGCATTCCATTAAATATTCCATTCCATTCAATTCAGTTCCATTACTTTTTCATTCAATATTTCGTTCCGTTCCGTTCCATTCCATTCATTACTCCATTCCATTCCATGTTCCATTCCTTTCCACTCCATTCCATTCTATCCATTCCATTCCCTATTCCATTCCATTCCATTCCATTCCATTCCATTCCATATTCCATTCCATATTCCATTCCATTCCATATTCCTTTCCATTCCATTCGATTCGCTTCAGTTCCATGACTTATCATTTCATATTTCGTTCCGTTCCATTCCATTCCTTATTCCATTCCATTCTATATTCCATTTCTTTCCACTCCATTCCATTCTATTCCATTCCATCCACTCCATTTCATATTCCATTCCATTCATTCCATTTCATTCCATTCCATATTCCAATCCATTCCATTCTATTCCATTCCATATTCCATTCCATTCCATTCCTTTCCGTTCCATATTCCATTCCATTCCTTATTCCATTCCATATTCCACTCCATTCCATTCCATATTCCATTCCATGCCATATTCCATTCTATTCCATTCCATTCTGTACCATTCCAATTCATTCCACTCCATATTCCATTCCATATTCCTTTCCATTCCATTCCATTCCGTTCCATTCCATATTCAATTCCATTCCATTCAATCCCATTCAATATTCCATTCCACTCCATATTCCGTTACATTACATTTCCTATTTCATTCCATTCCATTTCATTCCATTCCATTCCTTTTCATATTCCATTCCATTCCATTTCATTCCATTCTACTGCATTTTAAATCCCATTCCTCTCCATTGCATTCCGTTCCATTCCATACCATTCCATATTCCTTTCCAATCCATATTCCATTCTATTCCATATTCCATTCCATTCCATTCAATATTCCATTCCGTTCCATTCCATTCAGTTCCGTTCCATTCCATTCAATTCCTTATTCCTTTCCATTCCATATTCCATTCCATTGCATATTCCATTCCTATGCCTATTCCCTGAGATTCCATTCCATTCCATATTCCATTCTGTTCCATTCCATTCCATTCCGTTCCTTTCCATTCAATTCCATTTTCCATTCCATTCCATATTCCATTCTATTTCATTCCATTCTATTCCATTCCATTCTATTCCACTCCGTATTCCATTTCTTATTCCATTCCATTCCATTCGACTCCAAATTCCATTATGTTCCACTCCTTATTCCATTACATTCCATATTCCTTTCTTTTCATTCCATTCCATTCTATATTTCATTTCATCCCATATTCCATTCCATTCCATATTACATTCCTTTCAATTCCATATTCCATTGCATTCCATTCCATCTTCCTTTCCATTCCATTCCATTCCATATTCCATTCGATGCCATACCCCATTCCATCGCATATTCCATTCCATTCCATATTCGATTCCAATCCATTCCGGCCAATTGCATTCAATTTTATTCCGTTCCATTGCATTCCGTTCCGTATTCCATTCCATTCCATATTCCATTCCATTCCTTTCCTTTCCATTAAATTCCATTCCATATTCGATTACATACCATTCCATTCCATTCCATTCCATATTCCATTCCATTCCGTATTCCATTCCACTCCATTCCGTATTCCATTCCATTCCATTCTATTCCATTCCATATTGCATTCCATTCCATTCCATTCCATATTCCACTCCATTCCATTCCATATTCCATTCCGTTGCATTCCAGTCATATTCCATTCCGTTCCATTTCATTCCATTCCATATTTGAATCCATCACATTCTATTCCATTCCCTATTCCATTCCATTCCATTCCATTCCATTCCACTCCATTCCATATTCCACTCCATTCCATGTTCCTTTCCATTACATTCGATTCCACATTCCATTCCATGTTCCATTCCATTCCATTCCATTCCATTATATTCCTTATTCCATTCCATTCCATTGCATTGCTTATTCCATTCCATTCCATTCCTCTTTCCATTCTATTCCATATTCCATTCCATTCGATTCCGTCTTTCATTCCATTCCATATTCCATTCCATTTTATTTCGTTCCATATTCCATTACATTCCATATTCCATTCCATTCCATTCCGTATTCCATTTCATTCCATTGCATATACCATTCCATTCCATTCCATATTCCATTCTATTCCATTCCATTCCATTCCACACTCCATTTCATCCCATTCCATTCCATTCCATTCCATACTCCTTACCATTGCAATCCTTTCCATTCCATTCCATTCCCTATTCCTTTCCATTTTATTTCGTTCCATATTCCATTCCTCTCCATATTCCATTCCATTCCATTCCATATTCCATTCCATGCCATATTCCATTCCATTCCATATTCCATTCCATTCCATGTTCCTTTCCATTCCATTCCGTTCCATTCCATTTCGTTTCATATTTCCTTCCCTTCCCTTCCATTCCATTCCATCTTCCATTCCATTCTATTCCATTCTATTCTCTTCCATTCCATATTCCATTCGGTTTCATTCCATTCCATTCCGTTCCATATTACATTCTATTCCATTCCATTCCATCCCATTTCATATTCCGTTCCATTCCACTTCATATTGCATTCCATTCCCTTCCATATTCCATTGCATTCCATATTCCTTTCCATTTTTTTCCATATTCCATTGCATTCCATTCCATTCCATTCGATATTCCATTACATTACACTCCATATTTCCTTCCATTCAGTTCCATTCCGTTCCATTCCATTCCGTTCCATTTCATTCCATATTCCATTCCATTCCATAACCATTCTATTTCATTCCATATTCCGTTCCATTCCTTTCCTTACCATACTATTTAATATTTCATTCCTTTTCATTCTATTCCGTTCCATTGCATTCCATATTCCTTTCCATTCCATATTCCATTCCATTCAATTTTCCATTCCATTCCATTTCATTCCACATTGCGTTCCGTTCCACTCCGTTCTCTTCCGTTTCGTTCCATGACATATTCCATTCCATGTCTTATTCCATTCCATTCCATATTCCATTAAATTTCATATTCCATTTGATTCCATTCCCTTTGATTTTCCATTTCATTTCATATTCCTTTCCAATCGGTTTTCCATTCCATTACATATTCCATTCCATTCCATTCCATTTCATATTCCATTCCATTCCTTTCCATTCAATTTCCTTCCATTTCATTTTGGCCCCTATTAAATTCCATTGCATATTCCATTCCATTCCATTCCTTTCCATTATATATTCCATTCCATTCCAAAACATATTCCATTCCCTTCTATTCTTTTCCATTCTCTTCCATTCCACATTCCATTCCATTGCCTTCCATTCTATTCCATATTCCATTCCATTCCAAATTATATTCCATTCCATTCCATTCCATATTCCATTCCATTTCATTCCCTTCCATTCCATTCCACTCCATTCCATATTCCATTTCTTTCCATTCCTTTCCATTCCGTTCCATTTCTTTCAATTCCATGTTCCATTCCATTCCATATTCCAGTAGTATGACCCAGTAATTTTACTACCGAGTGGGGCATCCAAAAGAAAGATCAGTACATCAAAAAGATACCTGCACTCCCGTGTTGATTGTGGCACTATTCACAGTAGCCAAAATTTGGAATCAACCTAAGTGTCCATCAATGAATGAATGGATACAGAAAGTGTGGTATAGGTGCAGGATGGAATATTAGCCATAGAAAAGACTGATCTAGTCATGGGCAGCAACACGGATGGAACTGGAGGTCATTATGTTCAGTGAAATAAGTCAGGCACAGAAAGACAAATATCGCATGCTCTCATTCATATGTGGGGGCTAAAAACAGGCATCTCTTGAAGATAGAGAGGAAATTGGTGGCTACAAGAGCTCAGGAAAGATAAGGACGAAGGCAGATAAAGAGAAGTTGATTAATGGGTACAAATATATGGTTTGATATAAAAAATAAGACCTAGTGTTAGGTAAATCAGCAAGATGACTATAATTTACTACCATCTATTTTATTTTTCAAAATAGCTAGAAGATGCCAGGCACAATGGCTCACGCCTGTAATCCCAGCAATTTGGGAGGCCGAGGAGGGCAGATCATCTGAGGTCAGGAGTTTGAGACCAGCCTGACCAACATGATGAGAGCCTGTCTCTATTAAAAATACAAAAATTGAGGGGGGGGCGGAGCAAGATGGCCGAATAGGAGCAGCTCCAGTCTCCAACTCCCAGCGCGAGCGACACAGAAGACCGGTGATTTCTGCGTTTTCAACTGAGGTACTGGGGTCATCTCGCTAGGGAGTGCCGGACAATCGGTGCTGGTCAGCTGCTGCAGCCTGACCAGCGTGAGCTGAAGCAGGGCGAGGCATCGCCTCACCTGGAAGCGCAAGGGGGAAAGGATCCCTTTTTCCTAGCCAGGGGAACTGAGACACACACCTGGAAAATCGGGTAACTCCCACCCCAATACTGCGCTTTAAGGAAACAGGCACACCAGGAGAATATATCCCACACTGGCCGGGAGGGTCCCACGCCCACGGAGCCTCCCTCACTGCTAACACAGCCGTCTGCGGCGATCTATCCGCAAGGCAGCAGCGAGGCTGGGGGAGGGGCGCCCGCCATTGCTGAGGCTTAAGTAGGTAAACAAAGCCGCTGGGAAGCTCGAACTGGGTGGAGCTCACAGCAGCTCAAGGAAGCCTGCCTGTCTCTGTAGACTCTACCTCTGCGGACAGCGCACAGCTGCAGCCCATTAGGGAAAGAGCAGGGGCGGTGCAGACGCGAACGACTCTGTCTGACAGCTTTGGGGAGAGCCGCGGATCTCCTAACGCGGAGGTTGAGATCCGAAAACAGACAGACTGCCTGCTCAGGTGGGTCCCTGACCCCTGAGTAGCCTAGCTGGGAGACATCCCCCACTAGGGGCAGTCTGACACCCCACATCTCACAGGGTGGCGTCACCCCTGAGAGGAAACTTCCAAAGAAAGAATCAGACAGGTACACTCGCTGTTCAGCAATATTCTATCTTCGGCAACCTCTGCTGCTGATACCAGGCAAACAGGGTCTGGAGTGGACCTCAAGCAATCTCCAACAGACCAACAGACAGTCCTTCTGACTGTCAGACCGAAAACTATCAAACAGGAAGGACACCTATACCAAAACCCCATCCGTACGTCACCATCATCAAAGTCCAGAGACAGATAAAACCACAAAGATGGGGAAGAAGCAGGGCAAAAAAGCTGGAAATTCAAAAAATAAGAGCGCATCTCCCCCTGCAAAGGAGCGCAGCCCATCGCCAGCAACGGATCAAAGCTGGTCAGAGAATGACTTTGACGAGATGAGAGAAGAAGGCTTCACTCCATCAAACCTCTCAGAGCTAAAGGAGGAATTACGTACCCAGCGCAAAGAAACTAAAAATCTTGAAAAAAAAGTGGAAGAATTGACAGCTAGATTAATTAATGCAGAGAAGATCATAAACGAAATGACAGAGATGAAAACCATGACACGAGAAATACGTGACAAATGCACAAGCTTCAGTAACCGACTCGATCAACTGGAAGAAAGAGTATCAGCGATTGAGGATCAAATGAATGAAATGAAGCGAGAAGAGAACCAAAAGAAAAAAGAAAAGAAATGAACAAAGCCTGCAAGAAGTATGGGATTATGTAAAAAGACCAAATCTACGTCTGATTGGGGTGCCTGAAAGTGAGGGGGAAAATGGAACCAAGTTGGAAAACACTCTTCAGGATATCATCCAGGAGAACTTCCCCAACCTAGTAGGGCAGGCCAACATTCAAATTCAGGAAATACAGAGAACGCCACAAAGATACTCCTCCAGAAGAGCAACTCCAAGACACATAATTGCCAGATTCACCAAGTTGAAATGAAGGAAAAAATCTTAAGGGCAGCCAGAGAGAAAGGTAGGGTTACCCACAAAGGGAAGCCCATCAGAATAACAGCAGACCTCTCGGCAGAAACTCTACAAGCCAGAAGAGAGTGGGGGCCAATATTCAACGTTCTTAAAGAAAAGAATTTTCAACCCAGAATTTCATATCCAGCCAAACTAAGCTTCATCAGTGAAGGAGAAATAAAATCTTTACAGATAAGCAAATGCTTAGAGATTTTGTCACCACCAGGCCTGCCTTACAAGAGACCCTGAAGGAAGCCCTAAACATGGAAAGGAACAGCGGTACCAGCCATTGCAAAAACATGCCAAAATGTAAAGACCATCGAGGCTAGGAAGAAACTGCATCAACTAACGAGCAAAATAACCAGTTAATATCATAATGACAGGATCAAGTTCACACATAACAATATTAACCTTAAATGTCAATGGACTAAATGCTCCAATTAAAAGACACAGACTGGCAAACTGGATCAAGAGTCAAGACCCATCAGTCTGCTGTATTCAGGAGACCCATCTCACATGCAGAGACATACATAGGCTCCAAATAAAGGGATGGAGGAAGATCTACCAAGCAAATGGAGAACAAAAAAAAGCAGGGGTTGCAATCCTAGTCTCTGATAAAACAGACTTTAAACCATCAAAGATCAAAAGAGACAAAGAAGGCCATTACATCATGGTAAAGGGATCAATTCAACAGGAAGAGCTAACTCTCCTAAATATCTATGCACCCAATACAGGAGCACCCAGATTCATAAGCAAGTCCTTAGAGACCTACAAAGAGACTTAGACTCCATACAATAATAATGGGAGACTTCAACACTCCACTGTCAACATTAGACAGATCAACGAGACAGAAAGTGAACAAGGATATCCAGGAATTGAACTCATCTCTGCACCAAGCGGACCTAATAGACATCTATAGAACTCTCCACCCCAAATCAACAGAATATACATTCTTCTCAGCACCACATCGCACTTATTCCAAAATTGACCACATAATTGGAAGTAAAGCACTCCTCAGCAAATGTACAAGAACTGAAATTATAACAAACTGTCTCTCAGACCACAGTGCAATCAAACTAGAACTCAGGACTAAGAAACTCAATCAAAACCGCTCAACTACATGGAAACTGAACAACCTGCTCCTGAATGACTACTGGGTACATCACGAAATGAAAGCAGAAATAAAGATGTTCTTTGAAACCAATGAGAACAAAGATACAACATACCAGAATCTCTGGGACACATTTAAAGCAGTGTGTAGAGGGAAATTTATAGCACTAAATGCCCACAAGAGAAAGCAGGAGAGATCTAAAATTGACACTCTAACATCACAATTAAAAGAACTAGAGAGGCAAGAGCAAACACATTCAAAAGCTAGCAGAAGGCAAGAAATAACTAAGATCAGAGCAGAACTGAAGGAGATAGAGTCACAAAAACCCTCCAAAAAATCAATGAATCCAGGAGTTGGTTTTTTGAAAAGATCAACAAAATTGACAGACCGCTAGCTAGACTAATAAAGAAGAAAAGAGAGGAATCAAATAGACGCAATAAAAAATGATAAAGGGGATATCACCACCGACCCCACAGAAATACAAACTGCCATCAGAGAATACTATAAACACCTCTACGCAAATCACTAGAAAATCTAGAAGAAATGGATAATTTCCTGGACACTTACACTCTCCCAAGACTAAACCAGGAAGAAGTTGAATCCCTGAATAGACCAATAGCAGGCTCTGAAATTGAGGCAACAATTAATAGCCTACCCACCAAAAAAGTCCAGGACCAGATGGATTCACAGCTGAATTCTACCAGAGGTACAAGGTGGAGCTGGTACCATTCCTTCTGAAACTATTTCAATCAATAGAAAAAGAGGGAATCCTCCCTAACTCTTTTTATGAGGCCAAATCATCCTGATACCAAAGCCTGGCAGAGACACAACAAAAAGAGAGAATTTTAGACCAATATCCCTGATGAACATCGATGCAAAAATCCTCAATAAAATACTGGCAAACCGGATTCAGCAGCACATCAAAAAGCTTATCCACCATGATCAAGTGGGCTTCATCCCTGGGATGCAAGGCTGGTTCAACATTCGCAAATCAATAAACGTAATCCAGCATATAAACAGAACCAAAGACAAGAACCACATGATTATCTCAATAGATGCAGAAAAGGCTTTTGACAAAATTCAACAGCCCTTTATGCTAAAAACGCTCAATAAATTCGGTATTGATGGAACGTACCTCAAAATAATAAGAGCTATTTATGACAAACCCACAGCTAATATCATACTGAATGGGCAAAAACTGGAAAAATTCCCTTTGAAAACTGGCACAAGACAGGGATGCCCTCTCTCACCACTCCTATTCAACATAGTGTTGGAAGTTCTGGCTAGGGCAATCAGGCAAGAGAAAGAAATCAAGGGTATCCAGTTAGGAAAAAAGAAGTCAAATTGTCCCTGTTTGCAGATGACATGATTGTATATTTAGAAAACCCATTGTCTCAGCCCAAAATCTGCTTAAGCTGATAAGCAACTTCAGCAAAGTCTCAGGATACAAAATTAATGTGCAAAAATCACAAGCATTCTTATACACCAGTAACAGACAAGCAGAGAGCCAAATCAGGAATCAACTTCCATTCACAATTGCTTCAAAGAGAATCAAATACCTAGGAATCCAGCTTACAAGGGATGTCAAGGACCTCTTCAAGGAGAACTACAAACCACTGCTCAGTGAAATCAAAGAGGACACAAACAAATGGAAGAACATACCATGCTCATGGATAGGAAGAATCATCATCGTGAAAATGGCCATACTGCCCAAGGTGATTTATAGATTCATGCCATCCCCATCAAGCTACCAATGACTTTCTTCACAGAATTGGAAAAAACGGCTTTAAAGTTCATATGGAACCAAAAAGAGCCCGCATTGCCAAGACAATCCTAAGTCAAAAGGACAAAGCTGGAGGCGTCACGCTACCTGACTTCAAACTATACTACAAGGCTACAGTAACCAAAACAGCATGGTACTGGTACCACAACAGAGATATAGACCAATGGAACAGAACAGAGTCCTCAGAAATAATACCACACATCTACAGCCATCTGATCTTTGACAAACCTGAGAGAAACAAGAAATGGGGAAAGGATTCCCTATTTAATAAATGGTGCTGGGAAAATTGGCTAGCCATAAGTAGAAAGCTGAAACTGGATCCTTTCCTTACCCCTTATACGAAAATTAATTCAAGATGGATTAGAGACTTAAATGTTAGACCTAATACCATAAAAACCCTAGAAGAAAATCTAGGTAGTACCATTCAGGACATAGGCATGGGCAAGGACTTCATGTCTAAAACACCAAAAGCAACGGCAGCAAAAGCAAAAATTGACACATGGGATCTAATTAAACTAAAGAGCTTTTGCACAGCCAAAGAAACTACCATCAGAGTGAACAGGCAACCTACAGAATGGGAAAAAATTTTTGCAACCTACTCATCTGACAAAGGGCTAATATCCAGAATCTACCAAGAACTCAAACAAATATACAAGAAAAAAGCAAACAACCCCATCAAAAAGTGGGGAAAGGATGAACAGACATTTCTCAAAAGAAGACATCCATACAGCCAACAGACACATGAAAAAATGCTCATCATCACTGGCCATCAGAGAAATGCAAATCAAAACCACAATGAGATACCATCTCACACCAGTTAGAATGGCAATCATTAAGAAGTCAGGAAAACAGGTGTTGGAGAGGATGTGGAGAAATAGGAACACTTTTACACTGTTGGTGGGATTGTAAACTAGTTCAACCATTATGGAAAACAGTATGGCGATTCCTCAAGGATCTAGAACTAGATGTACCATATGACCCAGCCATCCCACTACTGGGTATATACCCAAAGGATTATAAATTACTCTACTACAAAGACACATGCACACGTTTGTTTATTGCGGCACTATTCACAATAGCAAAGACTTGGAATCAACCCAATGTCCATCTGTGACAGACTGGATTAAGAAAATGTGGCACATATACACCATGGAATACTATGCAGCCATCAAAAAGGATGAGTTTGCGTCCTTTGTAGGGACATGGATGCAGCTGGAAACCATCATTCTTAGCAAACTATCACAAGAAGAAAACCAAACACCGCATGTTCTCACTCATAGGTGGAACTGAACAATGAGATCACTTGGACTCGGGAAGGGGAACATCACACACTGGGGCCTATCATGGGGAGGGGGGAGGAGGGAGGGATTGCATTGGGGAGTTATACATGATATAAACGTCATGCACATGTACCCTAGAACTTAAAGTATAATAAAAAAAAAAAAAAAAAAAAAAATACAAAAATTAGCCTGGCATGGTGGTGCACACCTGTAATCCCAGGAGGCAGAGTTTGTAGTGAGCTGAGATGGTGCTATTGCACTCTGGCTTGGGCAACAGACTGAGACTCCATCTCAAACAAAAAAAGAAAAAGAAAAGAAATTATCTTCCTACAAACCCTCCCAATCTATTCCTAAGTCAAGCTCCATGCTTCAGAAACCTTACTGACTCATGTAAGCTCCATGCTTCGGAACCTTACCAACTCATGCAAGCTCTATGCTTTGGAAATCTTGCTGACTCATGCAAGCTCCATGCTTGGAGACCTTGCTGACTCATGCAAGCTCCATGTTTGGAAACCTTACTGACTCATGCAAACTCCACGCTTGGAAACCTTACTGACTTATGCAAATTGTTGCTTTTCACTTGAGTATTTTTGGCAATGGGCACAAGAGGCACAACTATTTGGGAATCATCCCCCCAAATTTCTGAAATTCCAGGCTATTTTGTGCCTTATATGAAGAAAGGGAATTCTGCCTTTACAAAAAGCTGTCTCAATTCTACCAATTACGTAAGCCTTTACTCCTAGCATTAAGGAAAAGAAAATAAAAGCAATGACTTATACACAAAATTGCACCCACAGTTTCCTTCTCCATTTATATTTCTCAGCTGCGTGTGATTTGGACAGAGTGTAACAGCTTGGGGATTGATTACACCCTGCACATCTTTTGCAGGGTACATCTTGCCATCCGGAGGCAATGCTGGAGCAGGCAGTTGTCTGCAGGGAGGCCCTGGCTCACTCTGGGCCAAATAACAGGACTGATTGCAGCCAGGAACGAAACTTCCTGTTTCTCCCAACCAGAAACAGGCAGAGGTGAGTGATGTCTCTGAGGGGCGAATACAAGTCACACCATTTCAATTTTGCTCTCCTCTGTACCAACTGACAGCTGGCTCCTTTGTCCCCAGTGTTTGTTAGCAGGGTAATTAGCAGGATACCTACCCCACCAACCTTACAGGCAGCCAAAGGCATCTCCCTTAGCAAACAGGGGAGCAGGGCAATGCGAGCCTCATGCTCCTGAAGCTTGCTCAGAGCTGGCACAGAGCAGCGGGAACTGACAGACAAAGTCACTTGAAACATATTTTCTCTGTGCGAGGAGAGGAGAGTTCCAGTGAGAGAGTGAAGCAGATGAAAAGACAACATGAAAACAAACAAACAAACTAACAAAATAACCCATTTCAAGTTCTCGGAGGCTGGTCTCATTTCAAGCCTGGAAATGACTACTGCAGACTGCAGGGTGGTCCCTGCACTCCCTCTGTATATGTGGAGTGTATATGTGTATATGATCTAGTGGTTGCTAGCATCATGAGAGAGAGAGAAAGCCATACACTGCTATGAGGAGAGTCCCCAGGAGTCAGGAATTTACCTGTGACCTGGGGCAGGCACTTCCCTGGGTAGAGGAAGGAATTTCCTCATTAATTCATTCCACAGGGAGGGATGATGCCCCCAGCCTCTGCAGGGAGTTGTTCTGCATGCTGGAGGTGGAGACGCCAGTGCCTCTGAGGGCCTCCCTTTTCTGACAGAGCTTGCAGAGAAGGCAGACATGAAATGCATGGTCACAGATAGGGTGGGGGATACAGAAGTGAATGCACAGCCAGCCAGGGAGTGCTCAGGGCTTGAAAGAGGGAAATTGCAGAAGTGAGAAAGTGAACAGATTCCAAAGATAGGAAGAAAGTGGATTTGTGAATGACTCTTGAATGTGAACATCCAGCCCTGTGAGCAAGAAGACACGCGTTCTCAGGCCCATATGCTGTGAACATCCTCACTAAAGCAGATGCTTCTTGGAAAATCACAAGTGGTACTGAGTCATCAATGATAGGAACAGGCAGCCTTGCAAGTGCAAAAGAAAATTATCATCAAGGATGCTTCACTAGATAGAATACAGCTACAGGGTGCAGAAGCCTGGGACCCAGACCCAACACGGCCACCCTTCGTGTGACCTCCAATCAATCCTGTCGAGATTAGTGGTTCTCAGCCCTCTGCGGTTAGAAGGGAGAGCTTGAGAGAGTGCTGACGTCAGATCCCCACCGCTGGAATTCTGCTTTGTCACCCCGGCAGTTCTCTAGAGCAGCTCAGGCGCTAAACCTGAAGCTACAGAATGCTACAGTAATAGCTGTTATCATCCCCTGGGCATAAGGAAAGAGACGCACCTCACGGAGATTGGTGTCAGATTGAGGGAAGAACTTTTGGGACTTAATTAGAGAAGCTTCTATAATGCCTCATTCTAGGATATTGCTAAAAAGACTTCTTTAGTTGTGAGTAACATTAACCAGCTTGAGTCAACTTATGGAAAAAGGAGGTTTTTATTAAAGAGCTATGTTTGGTGGAGGCCCAGGGCAGGTACACAGCCAGCCCCAGAAAGGACCTGGAGCCAGATTAAGGGGTTGGCTTGCCCATGTGTCTCCCCTCTGCTCACTCTCTTGTGCACTGATCTGCCTGATCTCTCTGGGCACAAAGGAGACGGTGGGTGTCCCAAGAATGCCTAGTTGATAATTATGTGTTCTTCAGTTGCCATCCGAGCAGACACTATCCCTGGTTTCCAGCTGAACCTGGGAGAATGAAGGTGACTCACCCACCTATGACCGTCGATCAGAAGAGATAGCCAGATAATTTCTTTAAAAGGAGAATTAAGTCAAATATATAGCACTCCAGGTGGCAACACTTCCAATTGAAAAATAATACATGGGAGGACTATAGGGTCACTAGTGGTGAATGTGGCGTAGGACTTTATGCACAGGGGTCAGTGAAAATAGTGACAAAAATGATATAAATATAAGTGTATATGGTATGAATATGATATATATGTATTTTATATTAGTATATATATTTAGTCTACCTATACTATATATATAAATTATAATATACGTACTATGTGTATATACTAATATACCCTATGTATATATAATACTATATACACTATATATTTAATACTATATATACTATGTATATGTATACTATATGTACTGTGTATATGTAACACTATATATACTATGTATATATTTAATATGAGTAAGGTAAATATATATACTAATATACCATATGTATATATAGCATGTTTATATCATATATGTATCTTTATACCATAATTTTCACTATTTTTGCTGACCACTGTGCATAAAGTCCAATGCCACTTATATTTAATATGCTTTTACTAAATACTTATAGTCACTTATATTTAGTATACTTGTACTAAATTTTTATATGCATGGCATATATATGTATACACTAAACATATATATACACTATGTATACTATGCATATATACACACACACATACACTTTGCATATATATTTAGCATAAGTATTTCCCATGAACCACTGGGGATATACTTATACTAAAAATATTTATTGTTAATCTGAAATTCACATTTAATCAGGTCTTGTATTTTTACTCTCTAATGCTGACAACCTTCTAACGTTAATACTTTAATGACCTTGGTTGGGGAAGGCCTCACTGCACCTTTTGAGTAAAGACACTGGAAGGAAGCAGGTGCAGGAGTCCTGTGGTCCCCTGGGGAGGAGGATTTGTGAACAATGCCAGGGCCTGGGCAGAAGAGTCTTCGTGTGCTTGAGGAACAGCAGCGGTCCTCCTGCTGTGACTGAGGAGTGAGGAAGAGGGCTGGGGAAAGGGGGAACTGTGGGCCCTGACGGGATGAACCTGGGAGGCCGATGCCATGACCCTGGCCTTGACTCTGATAAGCTGGTCTCCCAGGGGAGGGGTCAGCAGAGGAGTGACACCATCTGGATAGGGGCTTAGGAGGCTCTGTCTGGCTGTTGGTGGAGATTCCACAGTGAGCTGGAGTAAGGACATCTGCAGAGAGCACTTGAAGGGCTTTGCCCTAAGATACAGGCAATGGTGGCCAGGACCTGATGTCAACAGAGGCAACAGTGAGATGTGATCAGATCCTGGACAGGACATAATGGCATCATTTGCAAGGTATAGTGCAAAATGAAAATGTGGGGCCTCTTGTTTTAAAACCATGAAGAAGTTCATGATAGTGATAGCAGAGCATGGAGCCCCTTCCAAACAAGAGACCCTTTGTCACCACATGGACCGTATGACCAGGAAGCTGACCCTGATGGCATCCACAGCATCTGGTCACGAACTATAGCGGGAGAGAGGAAAGGAGACTCCAGCCTGAAGAAATAAGCTGCAGAGCTAGTGCGGACCGATGGGAGGTGGGAGCGGGAGGAGGCTGTGGAAGACACATTCTTGGAACAGGGAGTATAAATTGTGACCAGGGAAAACAGTGGAACATCTTCTGGTCTTTCTACAATCCAGTTAATTAAACATTAGTCATGCTAACTCCACAGTAATTTCTAGTGTTCTTCCGCTCCACTATCCTCACAAACATTTGAAGTGGTGACAAGTTGTTTGTGGGGTTGCACGTCTGTATGCCGGTGGAAGAGGGTGCATAGGATACTGAGGATAGGAGGGTACAGATGCACTTTGTGACTTGCTGGGCATAATGCAATTTTAAAAAATAATACTTTAAAATATCCTAATAAGTAAAACACTACATATTGATAGAAGCAATTAAAATTTTATAGATGCAAATAATGCCTGAACTAGAAGGGAACATTTTTCAACATAAAATGTGTGATTTTTATTAGGCTTTTATGTGAAATATATACACAACTTCCTTTCCACAGGAAAGTATTTTTAAGGTGAAGTAATATTTTATAGAAAGCTACTGTTTTTATATTTTTTGGTATCATCCACATGCTTTAATTGTTTTATTGTTTTTAATACTATACTTTTGTAGGTTCTCTTGAGTTTTCTTAAAAGTGATTACATTGTCTGCAAAATAATAATTTTGCTTTCTCTCCTTAGCCAATATTTATACATTTTGTTTTACAAAAAAGTATAGTGAGGAAAAGATTTCCTCCACAATAGTGACAAAAATCATAAAATATGCAGAAATAAGAATGAGCTAAACATGTGCATGAATTACATGAGGAAAACAGTAGAACTCTATTAAAGAGTCTTATAGAAGCGCTGCCCAATGAGATATATCTTCTTTTTTTTTTTTTTTATTATACTTTAAGTTCTAGGGTACATGTGCATGACGTTTATATCATGTATAACTCCCCCATGCAATCCCTCCCTCCTCCCCCTCCCCATGATACGCCCCAGTGTGTTATGTTCCCCTTCCCGAGTCCAAGTGATCTCATTGTTCAGTTCCCACCTATGAGTGAGAACATGCGGTGTTTGGTTTTCTCTTCTTGTGATAGTTTGCTAAGAATGATGGTTTCCAGCTGCATCCATGTCCCTACAAAGGATGCAAACTCATCCTTTTTTATGGCTGCATAGTATTCCATGGTGTATATGTGCCACATTTTCTTAATCCAGTCTGTCACAGATGGACATTTGGGTTGATTCCAAGTCTTTGCTATTGTGAATAGTGCCGCAATAAACATACGTGTGCATGTGTCTTTGTAGTAGAGTAATTTATAATCCTTTGGGTATATACCCAGTAGTGGGATGGCTGGGTCATATGGTACATCTAGTTCTAGATCCTTGAGGAAACGCCATACTGTTTTCCATAATGGTTGAACTAGTTTACAATCCCACCAACAGTGTAAAAGTGTTCCTATTTCTCCACATCCTCTCCAACACCTGTTGTTGCCTGACTTCTTAATGATTGCCATTCTAACTGGTGTGAGATGGTATCTCATTGTAGTTTTGATTTGCATTTCTCTGATGGCGAGTGATGACCAGCATTTTTTCATGTGTCTGTTGGCTGTATGAATGTCTTCTTTTGAGAAATGTCTGTTCATTTCCTTACCCCACTTTTTGATGGGGTTGTTTGTTTTTTTCTTGTATATTTGTTTGAGTTCTTTGTAGATTCTGGATATTAGCCCTTTGTCAGATGAGTAGGTTGCAAAAATTTTTTCCCATTCTGTAGGTTGCCTGTTCACTCTGATGGTAGTTTCTTTAGCTGTGCAAAAGCTCTTTAGTTTAATGAGATCCCATGTGTCAATTTTTGCTTTTGCTGCCGTTGCTTTTGGTGTTTTAGACATGAAGTCCTTGCCCATGCCTATGTCCTGAATGGTACTACCTAGATTTTCTTCTAGGGTTTTTATGGTATTAGGTCTAACATTTAAGTCTCTAATCCATCTTGAATTAATTTTCGTATAAGGGGTAAGGAAAGGATCCAGTTTCAGCTTTCTACTTATGGCTAGCCAATTTTCCCAGCACCATTTATTAAATAGGGAATCCTTTCCCCATTTCTTGTTTCTCTCAGGTTTGTCAAAGATCAGATGGCTGTAGATGTGTGGTATTATTTCTGAGGACTCTGTTCTGTTCCATTGGTCTATATCTCTGTTGTGGTACCAGTACCATGCTGTTTTGGTTACTGTAGCCTTGTAGTATAGTTTGAAGTCAGGTAGCATGACGCCTCCAGCTTTGTCCTTTTGACTTAGGATTGTCTTGGCAATGCGGGCTCTTTTTTGGTTCCATATGAACTTTAAAGCCGTTTTTTCCAATTCTGTGAAGAAAGTCATTGGTAGCTTGATGGGGATGGCATTAAATCTATAAATAGCCTTGGGCAGTATGGCCATTTTCACGATATTGATTCTTCCTATCCATGAGCATGGTATGTTCTTCCATTTGTTTGTGTCCTCTTTGATTTCACTGAGCAGTGGTTTGTAGTTCTCCTTGAAGAGGTCCTTTACATCCCTTGTAAGCTGGATTCCTAGGTATTTTATTCTCTTTGAAGCAATTGTGAATGGAAGTTCATTCCTGATTTGGCTCTCTGCTTGTCTGTTACTGGTGTATAAGAATGCTTGTGATTTTTGCACATTATTTTGTATCCTGAGATTTTGCTGAAGTTGCTTATCAGCTTAAGGAGATTTTGGGCTGAGACGATGGGGTTTTCTAAATATACAATCATGTCATCTGCAAACAGGGACAATTTGACTTCTTCTTTTCCTAACTGGATACCCTTGATTTCTTTCTCTTGCCTGATTGCCCTAGCCAGAACTTCCAACACTATGTTGAATAGGAGTGGTGAGAGAGGGCATCCCTGTCTTGTGCCAGTTTTCAAAGGGAATTTTTCCAGTTTTTGCCCATTCAGTATGATATTAGCTGTGGGTTTGTCATAAATAGCTCTTATTATTTTGAGGTACGTTCCATCAATACCAAATTTATTGAGCGTTTTTAGCATAAAGGGCTGTTGAATTTTGTCAAAAGCCTTTTCTGCATCTATTGAGATAATCATGTGGTTCTTGTCTTTGGTTCTGTTTATATGCTGGATTACGTTGATTGATTTGCGAATGTTGAACCAGCCTTGCATCCCAGGGATGAAGCCCACTTGATCATGGTGGATAAGCTTTTTGATGTGCTGCTGAATCCGGTTTGCCAGTATTTTATTGAGGATTTTTGCATCGATGTTCATCAGGGATATTGGTCTAAAATTCTCTTTTTTTGTTGTGTCTCTGCCAGGCTTTGGTATCAGGATGATGTTGGCCTCATAAAAAGAGTTAGGGAGGATTCCCTCTTTTTCTATTGATTGAAATAGTTTCAGAAGGAATGGTACCAGCTCCTCCTTGTACCTCTGGTAGAATTCAGCTGTGAATCCATCTGGTCCTGGACTTTTTTTGGTGGGTAGGCTATTAATTGTTGCCTCAATTTCAGAGCCTGCTATTGGTCTATTCAGGGATTCAACTTCTTCCTGGTTTAGTCTTGGGAGAGTGTAAGTGTCCAGGAAATCATCCATTTCTTCTAGATTTTCTAGTTGATTTGCGTAGAGGCATTTATAGTATTCTCTGATGGTTGTTTGTATTTCTGTGGGGTCGGTGGTGATATCCCCTTTATCATTTTTTATTGCATCTATTTGATTCTTCTCTCTTTTCTTCTTTATTAGTCTAGCTAGCGGTCTGTCAATTTTGTTGATCTTTTCAAAAAACCAACTCCTGGATTCATTGATTTTTTGGAGGGTTTTTTGTGTCTCTATCTCCTTCAGTTCTGCTCTGATCTTAGTTATTCTTGCCTTCTGCTAGCTTTTGAATGTGTTTGCTCTTGCCTCTCTAGTTCTTTTAATTGTGATGTTAGAGTGTCAATTTTAGATCTCTCCTGCTTTCTCTTGTGGGCATTTAGTGCTATAAATTTCCCTCTACACACTGCTTTAAATGTGTCCCAGAGATTCTGGTATGTTGTATCTTTGTTCTCATTGGTTTCAAAGAACATCTTTATTTCTGCTTTCATTTCGTGATGTACCCAGTAGTCATTCAGGAGCAGGTGTTCAGTTTCCATGTAGTTGAGCGGTTTGGATTGAGTTTCTTAGTCCTGAGTTCTAGTTTGATTGCACTGTGGTCTGAGAGACAGTTTGTTATAATTTCAGTTCTTGTACATTTGCTGAGGAGTGCTTTACTTCCAATTATGTGGTCAATTTTGGAATAAGTGCGATGTGGTGCTGAGAAGAATGTATATTCTGTTGATTTGGGGTGGAGAGTTCTATAGATGTCTATTAGGTCCGCTTGGTGCAGAGATGAGTTCAATTCCTGGATATCCTTGTTAACTTTCTGTCTGGTTGATCTGTCTAATGTTGACAGTGGAGTGTTGAAGTCTCCCATTATTATTGTATGGGAGTCTAAGTCTCTTTGTAGGTCTCTAAGGACTTGCTTTATGAATCTGGGTGCTCCTGAATTGGGTGCATATATATTTAGGAGAGTTAGCTCTTCCTGTTGAATTGATCCCTTTACCATTATGTAATGGCCTTCTTTGTCTCTTTTGATCTTTGATGGTTTAAAGTCTGTTTTATCAGAGACTAGGATTGCAACCCCTGCTTTTTTTGTTCTCCATTTGCTTGGTAGATCTTCCTCCATCCCTTTATTTTGAGCCTATGTATGTCTCTGCATGTGAGATGGGTCTCCTGAATACAGCAGACTGATGGGTCTTGACTCTTTATCCAGTTTGCCAGTCTGTGTCTTTTAATTGGAGCATTTAGTCCATTGACATTTAAGGTTAATATTGTTATGTGTGAACTTGATCCTGTCATTATGATATTAACTGGTTATTTTGCTCATTAGTTGATGCAGTTTCTTCCTAGCCTCGATGGTCTTTACATTTTGGCATGTTTTTGCAATGGCTGGTACCGGTTGATCCTTTCCATGTTTAGGGCTTCCTTCAGGGTCTCTTGTCAGGCAGGCCTGGTGGTGACAAAATCTCTAAGCATTTGCTTATCTGTAAAGGATTTTATTTCTCCTTCACTGATGAAGCTTAGTTTGGCTGGATATGAAATTCTCGGTTGAAAATTCTTTTCTTTAAGAACGTTGAATATTGGCCCCCACTCTCTTCTGGCTTGTAGAGTTTCTGCCGAGAGGTCTGCTGTTATTCTGATGGGCTTCCCTTTGTGGGTAACCCGACCTTTCTCTCTGGCTGCCCTTAAGATTTTTTCCTTCATTTCAACTTTGGTGAATCTGGCAATTATGTGTCTTGGAGTTGCTCTTCTGGAGGAGTATCTTTGTGGCGTTCTCTGTATTTCCTGAATTTGAATGTTGGCCTGCCCTACTAGGTTGGGGAAGTTCTCCTGGATGATATCCTGAAGAGTGTTTTCCAACTTGGTTCCATTTTCCCCCTCACTTTCAGGCACCCCAATCAGACGTAGATTTGGTCTTTTTACATAATCCCATACTTCTTGCAGACTTTGTTCATTTCTTTTTCTTCTTTTTTCTTTTGGTTTTCTCTTCTCGCTTCATTTCATTCATTTGATCCTCAATCGCTGATACTCTTTCTTCCAGTTGATCGAGTCGGTTACTGAAGCTTGTGCATTTGTCACGTATTTCTCGTGTCATGGTTTTCATCTCTGTCATTTCGTTTATGATCTTCTCTGCATTAATTAGTCTAGCTGTCAATTCTTCCACTTTTTTTCAAGATTTTTAGTTTCTTTGCGCTGGGTACGTAATTCCTCCTTTAGCTCTGAGAGGTTTGATGGACTGAAGCCTTCTTCTCTCATCTCGTCAAAGTCATTCTCTGACCAGCTTTGATCCGTTGCTGGCGATGGGCTGCGCTCCTTTGCAGGGGGAGATGCGCTCTTATTTTTTGAATTTCCAGCTTTTCTGCCCTGCTTCTTCCCCATCTTTGTGGTTTTATCTGTCTCTGGACATTGATGATGGTGACGTACTGATGGGGTTTTGGTATAGGTGTCCTTCCTGTTTGATAGTTGTCCGTCTGACAGTCAGAAGGACTGTCTGTTGGTCTGTTAGAGATTGCTTGAGGTCCACTCCAGACCCTGTTTGCCTGGGTATCAGCAGCAGAGGTTGCCGAAGATAGAATATTGCTGAACAGCGAGTGTACCTGTCTGATTCTTTCTTTGGAAGTTTCCTCTCAGGGGTGACGCCACCCTGTGAGGTGTGGGGTATCAGACTGCCCCTAGTGGGGGATGTCTTCCAGCTAGGCTGCTCAGGGGTCAGGGACCCACCTGAGCAGGCAGTCTGTCCGTTCTCAGATCTCAACCTCCGCGTTAGGAGATCCACGGCTCTCCCCAAAGCTGTCAGACAGAGTCGTTCGGGTCTGCAGCGGCCCCGCTCTTTCCCCTAATGGACTGCAGCTGTGCGCTGTCCGCAGCGGTAGAGTCTACAGAGACAGGCAGGCTTCCTTGAGCTGCTGTGAGCTCCACCCAGTTCGAGCTTCCCAGCGGCTTTGTTTACCTACTTAAGCCTCAGCAATGGCGGGCGCCCCTCCCCCAGCCTTGCTGCTGCCTTGCGGATAGATCGCTGCAGACGGCTGTGTTAGCAGTGAGGGAGGCTCCGTGGGCGTGGGACCCTCCCGGCCAGGTGTGGGATATATTCTCCTGGTGTGCCTGTTTCCTTAAAGCGCAGTATTGGGGTGGGAGTTACCTGATTTTCCAGGTGTTGTGTGTCTCAGTTCCCCTGGCTAGGAAAAGGGATTTCCTTCCCCCTTGCGCTTCCAGGTGAGGCGATGCCTCGCCCTGCTTCAGCTCACGCTGGTCAGGCTGCAGCAGCTGACCCGCACCGATTGTCCAGCACTCCCTAGAGAGATGACCCCAGTACCTCAGTTGAAAATGCAGAAATCACCGGTCTTCTGTGTCGCTCGCGCTGGGAGTTGGAGACTCGAGATATATCTTCTTTGGGTATGATTCAACATCAGGGAGAACTCCTTTCCCCCACATTAATCTAACTATGTGAGATGAACCCTACCAGCATTCTAGTAGGATATTTATTGGATTTTCACAAAAATTTTCAAAAGTTTACTTGGCATAAAATAAAAGCGAGAACATTCACTGTCCTCATCGTAAGATGGAGATGTGATAGTAACCACGATATAAGGCCACTGAGGGACAAATGGATCAAGCACCAAGATGCACTGGAATCATAGCACACACTCAAACATGCAAAGAGTTGAGGTATTTTCACTGTGGCACAGGATCTTTTGTCTTCTGAAAATGATCATGTCTTTCCATGAGTGGGATTGTTAATTTGTGTAGTTTTAAATTTTGGTTAAATTGAATTTGTTTTTTAAAAAGAAAAAAGTACTTGTATGGATAATAAGATTTTTGGTGCTGAAAAAATACAAGTGAGGAAGTTCCAGAAAATTTTAAACAACTACAAAAAAAAAAAAAAAAAAATCAAGGGGTCAGCCTGGTTAGCCACTTAAATAAGAATTAGAGACATTTAACCAAGATTGTACTCATGCAGATATGGACAGGTCCATCAAGAAGAATATGGCTATGAAACCACTCCAAATATATATGCAAATTTGGAACATTATGGAAATGAAATCACTTTGAAGGAAAGGTAGGTTGTTATCTAATTATCAACTATATATTTAGAGAACAAAAAGCTGGCTTCTTACTTTATCCATGTCACCTAGCACAAATCAGATTGATTAAATTTTTAAATGTTATTCATGAAATTCTTAGTTACAGAAGAAAATTAGAGTGAGCCATACTTTTAAAAACAAGACAAGATAGGCTGGGCGAGATGGCTCACACCTGGAATCCCAGCACTTTAGGAGGCCGAGGCGGGCAGATCACGAGGTCAGGAGATCGAGACCATCCTGGCTAACATGGTGAAACTCCGTCTCGACTAAAAATACGAAAAAATTAGCCAGGCGTGGTGGCAGGTGCCTGCAGTCCCAGCTACTCGGGAGGTTGAGGCAGGAGAATGGCGTGAATCTGGAGGCAGAGCTTGCAGTGAGCTGGGATCATGCCACTGCACTCCAGCCTGGGTGACAGAGTGAGACTCCATCTCAAAGAAAAAAAAAAAAAAGAAGAAGACAAGATAATTGTGGGTAAAACAATGGGAAAATAATGCAACTTGAAGTTCAATGCCAAGGGCACCCCAGGTTCAGCATCTCAGAGGTCAGAAATGGTAAAGAAGGGCAGAGTGTGGGTCCAGTGATGGAGAAGGTGGTCCAAGAGTGATCAGCTTCCTAGGCAAGCTCTAGTATGTGAGTTTGGACTGAAGACCTTTTCCTGTCTCAATACCAGCATTTGCTGGTTGAGTATCCTTAGGCAACAATATTAAACTTTTTTGAGCTCACTTTTCTCCTCTGACTAGTGGAGGCATTTACTTCTGTTTTGTTCACCATACAGGCCTATTCAGTCTTGTTTGAGTTCGTGGGTGTGAAAACTCCATGCAAACTGTAAAAGATTATAGGTTGAAAGAATAAAGACCACTGTACCCTTTAAGCAACGACCTTCACCTAGATTTAAGTCAGTTATAGACTTAGAGATGAATGAATTGCAGCAGGAAATGATTTTACATTTCTAATTCCTTCAATGTGTTTTAATGAGTTGATTGAACTCTAACTGAAAATTCATTTAAATTCATTTGCTCCAAGTAAATACAAAAATGAATATTAGATACACTGGGGAAAGGAAAAAACTCATTTAATTATGTCTGCTCCATTCCCTAGAGCAATCTTTGATTCCCCTGGGTAGGTGGATTCTTCATCCTTTAACCACTGTCTCTTCTGCCCTGGGGAAGTCACATTGAAATCAGCTAAACCTAGCACATATAAAATAAATTTCGTGCGTGGTCCATGGATGAGGTAAGGGTGAGCGTGGAAAGTTAGAAAGCATCTTATCATAAATAAGCTTGTGGTAACAGACACAAAAGTTCTTGCAAAAGATTCGGCAAAGTATGCCTCCTTCTACCCTTTCTTGTAATGTGTTTCCCAACTCCAATTTAACCAGCTAGGACATACTGTCCCAAAAGGTGTCACTTATAGCAATCATTCAGATAAAAAGCAAATAAATCAATGTCGAGCTCAGCTTTTGTGTTTCAAAGTAGAACACTGAAACTTAAGACAGAGCCAAAGCTCTTGAGAGAAAAAAAGCCGTTTTAGTTATAAGAACTTGAGCTTCTTGAAATTTTCAATTTTAGGTTCTGATCTAAACAATAAGTAAAAATGAATGAGATTTTTCAACCTCACTTGGAATTGACAAAGATTCCATTTGCCTGGGGGAGAAGCAGTCCATAGTCTTAGTAGAAAGGAAGAGAATAAGGTACCCCTTATTCTGTTGGGTCTCTGCTGGACCTTCCACCACATCCTGTCTTCAGTCTTGTTGGAGTTAGGTGATAGGCCAAACAGATGATCTCCGAGAATCTCTTTCTTGAACTGAAAAAAAGTTCATATGGAACCAAAAAAGAGCCCGCATTGCCAAGACAATCCTAAGTCAAAAGGACAAAGCTGGAGACATCACGCTACCTGACATCAAACTATACTACAAGGCTACAGTAACCAAAACAGCATGGTACTGGTACCAAAACAGAGATATAGACCAATGGAACAGAACAGAGTCCTCAGAAATAATACCACACATCTACAGCCATGTGATCTTTGACAAACCTGACAAAAACAAGAAATGGGGAAAGGATTCCCTATTCAATAAATGGTGCTGGGAAAATTGGCTAGCCATAAGTAGAAAGCTGAAACTGAATCCTTTCCTTACTCCTTATACGAAAATTAATTCAAGATGGATTAGAGACTTAAATGTTAGACCTAATACCATAAAAACCCTAGAAGAAAATCTAGGTAGTACCATTCAGGACATAGGCATGGGCAAGGACTTCATGTCTAAAACACCAAAAGAAACGGCAGCAAAAGCCAAAATTGACACATGGGATCTAATTAAACTAAAGAGCTTCTGCACAACAAAAGAAACTACCATCAGAGTGAACAGGCAACCTACAGAATGGGAGAAAATATTTGCAATCTACTCATCTGACAAAGGGCTAATATCCAGAATCTACAAAGAACTCAAATATACAAGAAAAAAACAAACAACCCCATCAACAAGTTGGCAAAGGATATGAACAGACATTTCTCAAAAGAAGACATTCATACAGCCAACAGACACATGAAAAAATGCTCATCATCACTCGCCATCAGAGAAATGCAAATCAAAACCACAATGAGATACCATCTCACACCAGTTAGAACGGCAATCATTAAAAAATCAGGAAACAACAGGTGCTGGAGAGGATGTGGAGAAATAGGAACACTTTTACACTGTTGATGGGATTGTAAACTAGTTCAACCATTATGGAAAACAGTATGGCAATTCCTCAAGGATCTAGAACTACATGTACCATATGACCCAGCCATCCCACTACTGGATATATACCCAAAGGATTATTAATTATTCTAAAGTATGTTTATTGCGGCACTATTCACAATAGCAAAGACTTGGAATCAACCCAAATGTCCATCTGTGACAGACTGGAGTAAGAAAATGTGGCACATATACACCATGGAATACTATGCAGCCATAAAAAAGGATGAGTTTGCATCCTTTGTAGGGACATGGATGCAGCTGGAAACCATCATTCTTAGCAAACTATCACAAGAAGAGAAAACCAAACACCGCATGTTCTCACTCATAGGTAGGAACTGAACAATGAGATCACTCGGACTCAGGACGGGGAACATCACACACTGGGGCCTATCATGGGGAGGGGGGAGGAGGGAGGGATTGCATTGGGGAGTTATACATGATATAAATGATGAATTGATGGGTGCTGACGAGTTGATGGGTGCAGCACACCAACATGGCACAAGTATACATATGTAACAAACCTGCACGTTATGCACATGTACCCTAGAACTTGAAGTATAATAAAAATGAATAAATAAATAAATTTTTTAAAAAAAGAAAAAAAAGTAAAATTCAGACTCTTTAAAAAAAAAAAAGATTTTGGGGGCGGAGCAAGATGGCCGAATAGGAACAGCTCCAGTCTCCAACTCCCAGCACGAGTGACACAGAAGACCGGTGATTTCTGCATTTTCAACTGAGGTACTGGGGTCATCTCACTACGAAGTGCCGGACAATCGGTGCTGTTCAGCTGCTGCAGCCTGACCAGCGAGAGCTGAAGCAGGGCGAGGCATCACCTCACCTGGAAGCGCAAGGGGGAAGGGAATCCGTTTCCCTAGCCCGGGGAACTGAGACACACAACACCTGGAAAATCGGGTAACTCCCACCCCAATACAGGAGTTCGATACCAACCTGACCAACATGGTGAAACCTGGTCTCTACTACAAATTCAAAAATTGGGCTGGATGTGGTGGTGCATGCCTGTGGTCCCACCTACTCAGGAGGATGAGGCTGGAGAATTGCTTGAACCCGGAGTCAGAGGTTGCAATGAGCCAAGATTGTACCACTGCACTCCAGCCTGCATGACACAGTGAGACTCCATCTCAAAAAATATATATATACACAAACACACACACACAGTATTATGACTAATAAATTTGTTTACCAATATAGAAGAATTAATGATTATAAAAAATTTGTATTTATGTCTGTATGTAATTCTTCCAAATTCAAAGTTAAGAAAATCCATTTATAATAGTATCAATCAAAATATACAGAAATGAGGCTGGGCACAGTGGATCATTCATGTAATCCCTGCTGCCAGCACTTTGAGAGGCCAGTGTGGGTAGATCACCTGAGGTCAGGAGTTCGATACCACCCTGGCCAACATGGTGAAACCTGATCTCTACTAAAAATTCAAAAATTGGGCTGGATGTGGTGGTGCATGCCTGTGGTCCCAGCTACTCAGGAGGATGAGGCTGGAGAACTGCTTGAACCCGGAGTCAGAGGTTGCAGTGAGCCAAGATTGTACCACTGCACTCCAGCCTGCATGACACAGTGAGACTCCATCTCAATATATACATATATATATATATATATTTATACACACACACACATATATGCACATACATGTATATATATGAAGGAATTTCACAAAAGTGTAACATTTGTACAGAGAACACGGGAAAATATCATGAATGAAATTGTATTTCATTGAAATAAATTGAAAGACATCCCAGATTTATGGATCAGAACACTTAATATTGTCAAGGTAGTCGTATCTTTGGAATTGATGTAGAGTCATTGTGACCCTATCAGTTTCAACTGGTTTTATGACAGAAATTGACATGTGGATCCTAACATATATACAGCTATGCAATGGAGTCAGAATTGCCAAAATAAGGAAACAAAAGAGAAAGAAAAAAAAAAACTAGAACGTTTGCTGGCTAATATCTCCCAGTTTTCCTAGACAGAGTTATTAGTCACGGGGTATAAAGTTTTGGTTATACAAGATGATAAACTCCTAGAGATCGACTGTACAACAGAGTACCTATTGTTGTAACACCATAGTTAAAAGTTTCATAAGAGGGTGAAACTTATGTGCTGTCCAAATACACATAGACAAAGATAGCAGGAGGAAGCTTTTGCAGGTGATACAGATGTTCATTGTCTGGACTGTGTTGAGAGTTTGAGGGGTGTATCCAAAGTCATCAAGTTGTATACATCCAATATATATGGGTTTTTAAATATCAGTCATAGTATAATGAAGTGGTTTTAAAAAAACCCTAGAAAGTAGGATGGTTCATGTTTTCCAATTTCAATACTTGCTAGGAAGCTGCAGTTATCAAGATTGTGATACTGACATAAGGATGGACCCACACTTATTCGTGAAGTAGAATCAAGAGTCCAACATGTATGGTTCATTATTGATTGACAAGGGAGCCAAGTCAGGTCAATGGAGGAAAGAATAGTCATTTCAAAAAATGACACTGGAAGAAAAGTGTATCTCCATGCAAAAGAATGAAGTTAGTCTCTTTCCTTACATCATATGTAAACATTGACTCAAAATGAGTTAAAGACCTACTTGTAAGAAGTAAAGATCAATAACTTTTACAAGGAAATAGAGGAATAAATCTTCACACACACACACACACACACACACGCACACACACACACCAATCGAAGGAGAGAGGGCAAGAAACTCAGAGAGACTGAGAGACAGAGAGATAATCGAAAACGGGATACGCACAAACACATACACACACAGAGGGTCATACAGCAGTGGCACAGAAACCAACACCCGCAGGCAGCCGCTGAGGCTACTGCGTTCGGCTCTCGACCGAGAAGGACCCTCGGTGGAGCAATCAGCCCACGGGTCTGCAGGCCGACCTATCCTCGAGATCACAGGGGGGGCACGACTTCTGGGGAGACTCACCCGAACAGCGACTGGGCCGGCCTGAGGCTGGGATGCGGCGCTGCTTCCCCCGGACCACGCCTGTGCTTTCGACATCCTGGTCAGCCCTTTGCCAGGACTCCTGGCATCCGGAGACAGTCCTGTCGACCCCGTGGAGAGGTCAGGCTGGAGCCTCGGAGCCCCGCCACCCAAGCACTGCCACGGAGGGCTCCTGTTTGCCCAGCCTCAGGGCGTAGTTCCTATGACAACCGTGGGAACCACTGTGACGCCAGCACCCGCTCGACGCGAGCACCCGCCCGCCACTCGCGCATGCGCAGTGGCTGGGCCGCCCCGCGCTCCGCTGCCAGCAGTCAGGCTGCGTCCCCTTTAAAGGACGGTGGCCGCTGGGCGCCAGGGGCTCTCCTGCTGCAGCCTTGGCAGCGGCTGCATCCGGGGTCCTGAAGGCGGCCGCGTGGGAGAGGCGACCGCGGGCGGCCTCCCACGATCCAAACCCCAGGAGTCCCGACTTGAGAATATCCTTGAGCCCATTGCCACCAGGGGAGGGGGAGCTTCCTGGCGCCTGCTGGGGTCATCTCATGACCCCCTCCATCGAATCCGATTCTGGACCCCTACGGGGGAGAATGGATTGGCTGAGCTCATCACATCGACTGAGGCAGGCAGGGCCTGGCTGCAGCCCAGAACGATCCCATGAGTCTGAAGGCGTGGAGTCAGCTGAAAGTTCAGTGCGCCGCCATGAGCCCTCTGCCTGCCTCCTTTCAAAGAGCGGTGACCTGCCGCGCTTCTCAAGGGCCTGGGGCTCCTTCAAGCTGATCCCGCTATCCAGGACACCTGTCAAGAGGTCCAGGGGCGAATCCGAGGTGGAGCCAATGCGTGGCACTGGCGAACCCCGGAAGAGATGATGGAAGCATGTGTCACTGAGGGCACACGGGCCGATTGTCAAAGAAACAACGGTGTGCTGGCGTGTTCCCTGTGGAAAAGGGGCACAGGTGATCTTTCAGGGAACGCCAGGGAAAATCAAAGAACGTCTGGGATCTAGCAGCGGGCCAAAAATCTCAGGGGGTCAGTCCACCCAGGAGCAGAAGGGGTCTCGGCCTCAGGAACGAGACTGAGTGTGCGGAGGAAATGCGACAGCACCTCTTCCAGAAGACAAGGACCTGTCTTTCCAAGGAGGAGGGAGGCAGAGGGCTCAGAAGCCTCAGTGAACTTTCAGTTGACAGCACGCCTTGAGGCCCGTGGGATGATTGTGGGCTGCAGCGAGATCCTGCCTGCCTCAGTCGATGTGCTCAGCCCATCCATTCTCCCCCTTAGGGGTCCTGAAGCGGGTCTGAAGCGGAGTCCTGAGACCCCACCAGGCGCCCTGAAGCCCCCGCACCCCCGGACGAAATGGGTTCAAACCGAAGCAGGTTTGGAGAGAAAAACAATCAGGACAGGGATCACCAGGAAGTGTGCACCTGATGGACTGGGAAGTCATCCTTTTGGAAGACATCCAGCCAGACCAAGAAGCATCCAGGCCCCGGAGAAACAGGGGATACACAGCCAGAGGGAGGACGGAGCAGAGGCCAGAGCCCAGGTGGGGTACAGCACCGTGCCACCGGCACGGGCTTTAAGGGGAAGGGTGCCAAAAGGGTGGCTTGTGCAGTGAGGCCAGCGTTGCAGGGACTGGGATTGTGGCCATCTCCCATTCCCGGCTTCTTCTTTCAGCCTGTGTCTTGGTGTGGCTTCTTTTCTCAGAGAGGAGCCAGGAAAAGATACAACCCTCTTCTGTGATGTGGGCCTGCTCCTCTCCTGCAGGACAATGAGCTCCCGTGCGTCTTTTGTCCGTGGCTGCAGTATGTCCGTCTTGCTCAACGAAAAGAGGCGGCACGGACTGGGGATGAGGTTGCAACTACTCCGGGAGCCAGGCATCTCCTCACGAGGTCGAGGCCTTCACAAACCCAAAGTGGAACCGCCGCGAAAACGGTTAACAAGCGGACACATGACCCAGGCACAGACGCGGAGGGAGGCTCGCCAAAGACAGGCCGACATGCAGGAAATCGCTTTTAGGCGCAAAGGGCACTTTCCTACACACACACACGCAGTATTATGACTAATAAATTTGTTTACCAATATAGAAGAATTAATGATTATAAAAAAATTGTATTTATGTGTGTATGCAATTCTTCCAAAATCAAAGTGAAGAAAATCCATGTAGAATAGTATCAATAAAAATATACAGAAATGAGGCTGGGCACAGTGGATCACTCATGTAATCCCTGCTGCCAGCACTTTGAGAGGCCAGTGTGGGTAGATCACCTGAGGTCAGGAGTTCGATACCACCCTGGCCAACATGGTGAAACCTGATCTCTACTAAAAATTCAAAAATTGGGCTGGATGTGGTGGTGCATGCCTGTGGTCCCAGCTACTCAGGAGGATGAGGCTGGAGAATTGCTTGAACCTGGAGTCAAAGGTTGCAGTGAGCCAAGATTGTACCACTGCACTCCAGCCTGCATGACACAGTGAGACTCCATCTCAAAATATATATATATATATACACACACACACATATATATGCACATACCTGTATATATATGAAGGAATTTCACAAAAGTGTAACATTTGTACAGAGAACACGAGAAAATATCATGAATGAAATTATATTTCATTGAAATAAATTGAAAGACATCCCAGATTTATGGATCAGAACACTTAATATTGTCAAGGTAGTCGTATCTTTGGAATTGATGTAGAGTCATTGTGACCCTATCAGTTTCAGCTGGTTTTATGACAGAAATTGACATGTGGATCCTAACATATATACAGCTATGCAATGGAGTCAGAATTGCCAAAATAAGGAAGCAAAAAAGAAAAAAAAAAACTAGAAAGTTTGCTGGCTAATATCTCCCAGTTTTCCTAGACAGAGTTATTAGTCACGGGGTATAAAGTTTTGGTTATACAAGATGATAAACTCCTAGAGATCGACTGTACAACAGAGTACCTATTGTAACAGCATCGTTAAAAGTTTCCTAAGAGGGTGGAACTTATGTGCTGTCCAAATACACATAGACAAAGATAGCAGGAGGAAGCTTTTGCAGGTGATACAGATGTTCATTGTCTGGACTGTGTTGAGAGTTTGAGGGGTGTATCCAAAGTCATCAAGTTGTATACATCCAATATATATGGGTTTTTGAATATCAGTCATAGTATAATAAAGTGGTTTTAAAAAAAACCCTAGAAAGTAGGATGGTTCATGTTATTCAATTTCAATACTTGCCAGGAAGCTGCAGTTATCAAGATTGTGATACTGACATAAGGATGGACCCACACTTATTCGTGAAGTAGAATCAAGAGTCCAACACGTATGGTTCATTATTGATTGACAAGGGAGCCAAGTCAGGTCAATGGAGGAAAGAATAGTCATTTCAAAAAATGATCCTGGAAGAAAAGGGTATCTCCATGCAAAAGAATGAAGTTAGTCTCTTTCCTTACATCATATGTAAACATTGACTCAAAATGAGTTAAAGACCTACTTGTAAGAAGTAAAGATCAATAACTTTTACAAGGAAATAGAGGAATAAATCTTCTCAAATGGTTTCACAGCACAAGCAGAGGTAATGAGAGACCTAATCTGTAAGTTGGACCTCATCAAAATTAAAAACTGCATCAAAAGAAGCAAGGTTAAACATCCACATAATGGGAGAAATTATGCACAAATCACACATCTATGGGTCTAGTATTGGGAATACATAATGAACTCTTACAACTCAGTGAAAACAATTCAGTGAGAAATTGACAAAGGATTTGAATAGACATTTCTCCAAAGAAGATAGGCAATAGGCCAACAAGCACATGAAAACATGCTCAACATTTGTCATTAGGAAAATGCAATTCAAAAGCAGGATTAGATACTACTTCCTACCCACCCAGATGGCTACAATAACAGAAGTAGAACAGATCGTTCTGAGTACTGGAAGTAATTGTAATACTCACATGCTTCTAATGGGAATGTAAAATAGGCAAGTAAGAAAACCAGCCTGTCAGTTCCTTAAAATATGAAACAGCGTTACGATGGGACCTGGCAGTACACGCTCCCTTCCTTACACTGCCTTCAGGTCTTTTCCTAAATGTGGCTCTTTTGCAGTAAGCCATTCCCCCTCATACCAGCCTTCCATAGGCTCCTTTCCAGCTGTGTTTTCTCCTTTAGTCCTTTCTGTCTTCTGACATGCCATGTGGTTCACTTGTTGGTTTTGCCTCTGTTCTTTTTGTATTTTTTGAGATGGTGTCTTGTTCTGTCACCCAGACTGGAGTGCAGTGGCATGATCTGGGTTCACTGCAACCTCTGCCCTGCTGGGTTCAAGAAATTCTCCTGATTCAGCTTCCCGAGTAGCTGGGATTACAGGCGTATGCTACCACACCCAGCTAATTTTTGTATTTTTAGGCTGGTCTCGAACTCCTGACCTCAGGTGATCCACTTAAGGCCTCCTAAAGTGCTGGGATTACAGGCGTGAATTTTTTTTTGAGACATAGTCTTGCTCTGTTGCCCAGGCTGGAGTGGAGTGGCATGATTTTGGCTGACTGCAACCTCCATCTCCTGGGCTGAAGCAATCCTCCTGCCTGAGATTCCCAAGTAGCTGGGACTACAGGCACACATCACCATACCCAGCTAATTTTTTGTATTTTTGGTAGAGACAGGGTTTCACCATATTTCCCAGGCTGATCTCAAACTTCTGACCTCAAGTGATCCACCTGCCTCAGCCTCCGAGAGTTCTGGGATTACAGATGTGAGCCACTGTGCCTGGCCCCTTTTGTAGATTTTTATAAATATGGAATTGTACAGTATGTACTCTGTTGTTTTTCTGCCAGTAGTCAGTGTAATGATTTTGAGATGCATGTGTATTGTTGCAAGTATCAGTAGTTCATTTTGTTTTTGCTAAGAAGTGTTCTGTTGTATGGGTATAGCACCATCCTTGTATCCTTTTTTTTTTTTTTTTTTTGAGATGGAGTCTCACTCTGTCGCCCAAACTGGAGTGCAGTGGCCGGATCTCAGCTCACTGCAAGCTCCGCCTTTCAGGTTCACGCCATTCTCCTGCCTCAGCCTCCTGAGTAGCTGGGATTATAGGCGCCCGTCACCTCGCCCGGCTACTTTTTTGTATTTTTTTAGTAGAGACAGGGTTTCAACGTGTTAGCCAGGATGGTCTCGACCTCCTGACCTTGTGATCTGCCTGTCTCGGCATCCCAAAGTGCTGTGATTACAGGCTTGAGCCACCGCACCCGGCCCCTTGTATCCATTTAACTACTGATGGCCTTCTGGGTTGTTTCTTTCTAGTTTAGGGCTATAATGAGTGTAGCTGGTATGACAATTTGCTTACATATTTATAGGTGGTCATAGATTTTGTGTTCCTAGGAGTGGAACTGAGAAGTAATAAGGGTGTGGTTAACTTTTTTGTAAACTTCCAGGGGTTTTTCAGAGTAGTTATTCCCTTTTACATTTCCACTACCAATATGTAAATTCACCTCCTCCCCCATATCCTCTCCAATACTTGTTATCGTCAGTCCTTTTAGTTTTAGTTATTATAATTCATAGCTGGTAGTAGCTTACTGTGGGATTTTTGTTTGTTTGTTTTTGAGATGGAGTCTCACTCTGTCACCAGGCTGGAGTGCAGCAGCATGATCTCGGCTCATTGCATCGCCTCCTGGGTTCAAGCGATTCTCATGCCTCAGCCTCCCAAATAGCTGGGATTATAGGCACGGGCCACCACACCCAGCTGATTTTTGTACTTTTAGTAGAGATGGGGTTTCATCATGTTGGCCAGGATGGTCTTGATATCCTGACATTGTGATCTGCCCGTCTCAGGCTCCCAAAGTGCTGGGATTGCAGGTGTGAGCCACTGCACCTGGCCGCTTATTGTGGTTTTAATTTTCCTTTCCATAGTGACTAATGATCCTGAGCACTCATTGCACTTACATGCACTTCCTGGGCATCTACATGTCTTGGAGTATTTGTTAAAATCACATTAATATCTTATGTTTCAAATGTAAAAGCTCTTTATTTTGGACACAAGTTCTGTTTTTCTTTTCTTTTCTTTTCTTTTTTTTTTGGAGACAGAGTCTCACTCTGTCACCCAGGCTAGAGTACAGTGG
Organism: Trachypithecus francoisi; assembly: GCF_009764315.1. Taxonomy (NCBI): domain Eukaryota; kingdom Metazoa; phylum Chordata; class Mammalia; order Primates; family Cercopithecidae; genus Trachypithecus; species Trachypithecus francoisi. Next base: position 67,087 of record NW_022680724.1, on the reverse strand, counting down.
AGGGATCTAAGCTCACTGCAAACTCCACCTCTGGGATTCAAGGAATTTTCATGCCTCAGCCTCCCAAGCAGCTGGGACTACAGAGTCCCAGAGTGTAGCTTATTTATTCACTTGACTAACAATGTTTCACAAGGAGCAAACATTTTTAACTTGATACATTCCAGTTTATAAATTTCCATTTTATGATTTGTAGGTTTTGTGCCCATTATTAGAAATCTATGCCTATCCCAAAGTGGCAAAGATTTTTGCCTATATTTCATGATATTGTGTAATGTTTGTTTTTCTGTTTAGTTCTATCTCCATTTTGAGTTAATTTTTAAGATGTGGAGTGAGTAGGTGTCAGGACTCATTTCTTCCTCTGTGGATATCCAGTTATTCTAGTACCATTTAAAAAAGGTTTTTGGCCATCACAGTGACTCCCGTCTATAATCCTAGTAGAGTTTGAGACCATCTTGGGTGGCATAGTGAGACCCTGTCTCTACATAAAGCAAACAAACAAACAAACCCCAAAATAAAACCCAACTTCTTTTCCCTACTGGATTTGCTCAGCACATTTATCAAAAGCTATATTGATGTGTAAACTTGTGTCTATTTCTCATCTCTGTTCTGGTTCAGTGATCTAGTTATCTAACCTCATATCATCACCTGGAATCTTTTAGAAAAGCAGATTCTCTGCCTCCTCTTCAAACTTACTAATTGAGAGACTCTAGGGGCAGGATGCAGCAGTGAAGTCTAGGTGATTCTTGTGGCACGTTAAAGCTCATCAGTGACTGTCTGTGCCAATATCACATTATCTAGCTAACGGCTAACTCCTAAGTTCTAAACCCAAGTTGTATATGTCCGCTACAACTCTGTTCTTTTTATGTTTTGAAAGAGGGTCTCACTCTGTTTCACAGGCTGGAGTACAGTGGCATGATCACAGCTTACTGCAGCCTTGACCTGCTGAGCTTAAGTGATCCTTCCACCTCACCCATCTGAGTAGCTGGGACTACTGGCATGTACCACCCTGCCCTACTAGTTTTAAATTTTTTTTTGTAGAGGTGGGGGTCTCATTATGTTGTTCAGGCTGGTCTTGAACTGCTGAGCTCAGGCTTGAACTGCTGAGCTCCCGCCTTGGCCTCCCAATTCGACTCTTCTTATCTAGAAGGCTTTGGATATTCTTAAGTTTATGTTTCAAAGTCTGCTCTTACTATGCTTGGACAAATTTGGGAATAATTGAAATGTAACAATGTTCAATTTTCAGATTCATAAATATGTTTTATCTTTTTTTTTTCCTTTTTGAGACAGGGTCTGGTTCTATCACCCAGGCTGGAGTACAGCAGTGAGAGCTTGTCTCACTGTTACTTCTGCCTCCCAGGCTCAAATCATCCTCCCACCTCAGTCTCCTGAATAGCTGGGAGTACAGGCGCTTGCCAGTACACCTGGCTAATTTTTTGTATCTTTAGTAGATAGGGGGCTTGGCCATGTTGCCCACGCTACTCTTGAACTCCTGGGTTTAACCCTCCAGCCTCAGTCTCCCAGAGTGTTTGGATTATGGGTGTGAAACACTGTGCCCTGACTGTTTTATCTGTCTTCATATTTATGTAGGTCTTCTTTCAGTTATGTGCCTCAGTTGGCCATATACTGGTCTTGCACATCTGTTGTAAGATTTATTCCTAAATATTTTATGTTTTGAGGCTATTATATATGGAATTGCTTTGGTTTAAACTTCATTTTAAAATGTTTGTTGCTGATATAGGAAAACAGAATGTGTGTGTGTGTGTGTGTGTGTGTGTGTGTTTGTGTGTGTGTGTTCGTTTTTTGAGACAGAGTGTCACTCTTGTTGCCCGAGCTGGAGTGCAATGGCTTGATCTTGGCTCACTGCAACCTCTGCCTCCCAAGTTCAAGCGATTCTTTTGCCTCAGCATCCCTAGTAGCTGGAATTATAGGCATACACACCACCAAGCCCTGCTAATGTTATATTTTTAGTAGAGATGGAGTTTCTCCATGTTGGTAAGGCTGGTCTCAGACTCCTGATGGCAGGTGATCTGCCCACGTTGGCCTCCCAAAATGCTGGGATTACAGGCATGAGCCACCATGCCTGACCAATTGTTTCTTATGTCTTAGCCTTCATCTTGTGACCTTGGTGAATTCACTCATTAGTTCTTGTGGCTGTATTGTGTATGGCTTAGAATTACTGTGTAAACAAGCCAGCCATGGTGGCTCACTCCTATAATCCCAGCACTTTTAGAGGCTGAGGAGGGAGAATCACTTGAGACCGGAGTTCAAAAAAAAGCCTAGGCAACATAGTGAGACCCTGTCTCTACAAGAAATAAAATTAGCCAGGCATGGTGGCACACACCTGTAGTCCAGCTACTTGGGAGGCTGAGGTGGGAGGATTGCTTGAGCCCAGGAGTTTGAGGCTATCTTTTTTAAAGCAAGAAACTGTCTGTAAAAAAAAAAAAAAAAACTTTGTAAAAAGCAAGTAGACACTGAAACTTTGCAAATAGAGACACTTTCAATGCTTCTTTTCTAATCTTTTTGTTTTAATAACATTGAATACAGGAAAAGTTAGTTTATTCGGATTAAATTCATAATATATACTTTAGGTTTTTAAAAAAATCTTTTTTTATTCCTCCACAAATGATTTTCATTGTCTTCCTTCTTTACAAAGACTTGTAATTTCTTTCTTTCTTTTTTTTTTTGAGACTGAGTCTTAGTCTTGTCACCCACGCTGGAGTGCAATGGCGCTATCTCCGCTCACTGCAAACACCGCCTCCTGGGTTCAAGCAATTCTCCTGCCTCCGCCTCACGGGTAGCTAGGATTACAAGTGCGTGCCACCACTCCTGGCTTTTATTATTATAGGTTTGACAGGGTTTCACTATGGCCAGGCTAGTCACGGACTCCTGACCTCAGCGTCCCAAAGTGCTGGGATTATAGGCGTGAGTCATTACCTGGCCATGTTTGGTATTTCTGACTTATGTCATTTCCTTCGCTCTGAAGACCTTCTTTTAACATTTCTTGAAATGTAGGTCTATTGGTGGTAAATTCAGTCAGTTTTTGTCTCTGAAAGTCTTTGTTTTTCCCTTACTTTTGAGGATAATTTCACTGGATACAAAATTCTAGCTGTGTGGTTTTTTGTTTTGTGTTTTTGTTTTTAACTTAACAATTTTACTCTTTGTTTGTGATTGCTGAAGAGAAATATTATACATTGTCATTATTCTCCTTGTTCCTTTTTAGGTGAGGTGGTTTCCCTCTGGCTTCTTTCAATAATCTCTCTTTGTCTTTTGTTTTCTACGGTTTGGGTAAATATGCCTAGGTTGGTTTTTTCCATACTTAATCTTCATTAGTGTTCTCTGAGTCTTGCTGGGACTTGTGGTTTGGGTCTGCCATTTATTTAGAAAATTTGTAAGTGATTAATTTTCAAATAGTTCTGTTGGTCATTTCTGTCTTCCTCTTCTGGTATTCTCTTTACATGTATATTACACCTTGTAATCGTCCCAGAGTTCTTGGATATTTGGTTTCACTTTTTTCCCCTCTCTTTTCATTTCAAGTTGTGAAGTTTCTGTTGACTCAGCTTCAGGGTTACTGATTCTTTCCTTGATTTTCCTAGTCTACTGGTGAGACCACTAAAGGCATTCTTTGTGTCTAATACAGTATCTTTGATTTCTAGCATTTCTTTTTTATTCTTTCTTAGAATTTCCATATCTATGCTCATATCACCCATCTGGTGTTGTCAATTTTGTGGCAAGTTGTCCACTTTTTACATTAAACGCTTAGCACAGTCATCACAGTTATTTTAAAGTCACAGCTTGATAATTCCAAAACCTCTGCCTTATCTGGGTCTGGTTTCAATGCTTGCTTTTTTTTTTTTTTTTAAGATATTTTGTTTTATTTTCAACATGACTTGTAATTTTTGTTAGAAAAAGCTGGACATGATGTATCCCATAATAGGAACTGAGGTGAATACACATTCAGTGTAAAGTTTGAGGTTCATCTGCCTAGGAGTTAGGCCGTGTTCATTGTGTGCTGTCGGTGTTGCAGCTTCAATTCTTCTAGTCTTTATTCATGATTTCTCTTTTGTGTTGGGGTTTCCTTAACAGTTCTTTCTTAAATGGAGACTGTCTTTCAGCTCTCTCAGTTGGAATCCAACTTTTATACTGTAGCTCTGTTGAGATAGAGGTAAGGTATTGCAGAGGGGAAGTTCTCTGTAATCTTACGATTAACACCCTTCCCTCAACCCTACCATGCACCAGAGGGCTTAGGTTGTGACCTTCACAGGAATTTCCTAACTTCTTGGCCTTTTTTCTTTCTCTCCTATACTCTTTTTATTTTTTTATTTTTATTTTTTTTTTCTGAGACAGAGTTTCACTCTGTTGCCCAGACTGGAGTGCAGTGGCATGATCTCAGCTTACTGCAACCTCCTTCTCCCAGGTTCAAGCGATTCTCCTGCCTCAGCCTCCCAAGTAGCTGGGACTGCAGTTGCATGCCGCCACACCTGGCTAATTTTTGTATTTTTATTAGAGATGGGGATTCACCATCTTGGCCAGGCTGGCCATGACGCTCAGCTAATTTTTGTATTTTCAGTAGACACGGAGTTCCACCATGTTGGCCCGGCTGGTCTCAAACTCCAGGCCTCAAGTGACTGCCTGCCTTGACTTCTCAAAGTGTTGGGTACAGGCATAAGCCATGGCACCCAGCCAGTTTTATGCAGTTTTAATGAAACAATTCCCCAAATTCAATTAAGATACCAATTGTATTTGTATCCTACCCTACTAGTCACTCAAGTGAATATCATCATCCAATAATGAAATACCTGTAAAACAACCAAAAGCTGGAGGGCGAGGGGTTAAAGGGAGGAGATATATGATTTTTACTGTTTTTTTTTTTTTGAGATGGTCACGCTCTGTCACCCAGGCTGTAGTGCAATAGTGCGTTCATGACACTGCAGCTTTGACCTCCTTGGGTTCAGATGATCCTCCCTCCCCAGATTCTGAAGTGGATGGGATTACACACGCACATCCCCATGCCTAGCTAATTTTTGTATTTCTTTGTAGAGATTGGGTTGTGCCATGTTGCCCGGACTGGTTTCAAACTCCTGGGCTGAAGTGATCCACCCTCCTCAGCCTTGCGAAGCACTGGGGTTACAGTTGTGAGCCACCAGGCTTGGCCTGTTTTATTGTTTAATACTTGAACATTTAAGGCTTTCCGTTGACAGCAGCAATCCCAGCCTCTGCATAATTAAGCCAAAAACGTAGATAGCTCACAGAATGATTGGGAGGGATAGAAATCCAGGCTCACAGTTAGGCTTCTAGGGACTATGCCCAAAATCATGCCATGGGACAGGTATAGTGAGTAAGTCACCTGCTTCTCCTGCTGGCACAAGAACTATGGGAATTGCCACTGTTGACACACGGATGTGCTGTCTGCACCTGATACATGTACATGAACAACTACTCTTGCCTGTGAAAGCCAGAACCTCTACCTCCACCCTTGCCCACAAAACAAATTCCATTTGAAACCTTAAGTTGATCAATTTTGAAATATCTTGATATGAGTTTCATTGGTGAAACTTAGATACAAGACTTAGTCACATGCCCTACTTCAAAAGAGCCAAAGAACTGAAGAAATTTCCTAGATCTGGCAAAAATGTTCAAAATGGACAGGGAGTATGGCTCATGCCTGTGATGCCAACATTTTGAGAGGATGAGGTGGGAGGATCGCTTGAGCCCAGGAGTCTGAGGCTTCAATGAGCTGTGACAGCACTGCTGCACTCAAGCCTGGACAACAGAGTGAGCCCCTGTCTCAAAAAAATTTCAAAAATCTTTGAAAGTTACTGAGTGGCCAGAAAAACGAACAAATGCCTCCTATCTTCTGTCTTTTGACATCTCATCCATAACATACACCTTTCTTCCACAATCAAATTTAACATCTTTGCCTACAACAAAATGTTGCTGCCCTGTATACTGCCACCACCACATTAACATAAATGCAAAGATCATCCAACTGTTATAACTTTCTGTCACCATTTCTTTTTCTTTTTCTTTTTCTTTTTCTTTTTCTTTCTTTCTTTTTTTTTTTGAGATGGAGTCTTGCTGTGTTGCTCAGGCTGGAGTGCAGTGGCATGATCAGACTCATCGCAACCTCCACGTCCCAGGTTCAGGCAATCTCCTGCCTCAGCCTCCTGAGTAGCTGGGATTACAGGTGCATGCCACACTCCTGGCTAATTATTTGTATTTTTAGTAGAGATGGGGTTTCACTGTGTTGGACATTATGCCCTCGATCTCCTGACCTCGTGATCCACCCACCTCGGTCTCCCAAAGTGCTGGGATTACAGGCATGAGCAAGCGCACCCAGGGAACTGTGACCATTTTCAAAGCCATGATTTATGGGAATAGCAGTTCTTTCTCTTTGTGTAAGTAAACAGAGGCCACCAAAATAAGAACCAAGAGAGGCTTATGCATACAGAACCTGCTACGTAGTAAGGGTTCTGTTTAAGCTCCATTTGTTTAAGTTGTCTGTAGATTCTGGATATTAGGCCTTTGTTGGATATATCATTTGTATCTTCTCCCATTCTGTAGGTTGTCTGTTTGCTCTGTTGATAATTTTCTTTTTGTATTTTAGCTTTTATTTTACTATTTTACTATTTATTTATTATTATTAGAGACGGAGTCTCACTCTGTCACCAGACTGGAGTGCAGTGGTGTGATCTGGGCTCACTGCAACCTCTGCCTCTTGGGTTCAAGCGATTCTCCTGCCTCAGCCTCCTGAGTAGCTGAGATTACAGGTATGTGCCACCACGCCCAGCTAAGTTTTGTATTTTTATTAGGGATGGAGTTTCACCATGTTGGTCAGGCCGGTCTTGAATTCCTGACCTTGTGATCCGCCCACCTCAGCCTCCCAGCTTTTAGTTTAATTAGGTACCACTTGTCTATTTTTGTTTTTGCTGCAATTGGATTTTTGGAAACTTAGCCAAAAATTCCTTGCCAAGGCTGATATTGAGAAGAGTATTTCCTAGGTTGTCTTCTAGGATTTTTATAGTTCGAGGTCTTATATTTAAATCTTTAATCCATGTTGAGTTAATTTTTGTATATGGTGAAAGGTAGGGGGCTCAGACTCAATCTTCTGCATATGGCTAGCCAGTTATCCCAGAATCATTTATTGAATAGGGAGTCCTTTCCCCATTGCTCATTTTTGTTGACTTTGTTGATGACCAGGTGGTCATAGGTGTGTGACTTTATTTCTGTGTTCTCTAACCTGTTTCATTGATCTGTGTGTCTGTTTTTGTAACACTACTATGCTATTTTGGTTACTGTAGCCTAGTAGTATAGTTTGAAGTTGCATATATGATGCCCATCAGCAGTGAACTGGATAAAGAAAATGTGGTACATGTATACCATGGAATATTACATAGCTGTAGAAGAAAAACCATGTCATTTCCAGCACCATGGATGCAACTGGAGGCCATTATCCTAAATGAATTAATGCAGCATCAGGAAACCAAATACCCCAGGTTCTCACTTATAAGCGGAAGCTAAACATTGAGTACACACAGACAGAGATGGGAGCAGTAGACACTGGGGCCTGCTTGAGTGGGGAGGGTGGCATGAGGCTATGGGTCACAAAACTATTGGGTACTGTGGTCACCACCTGGGTGATGATCTCATTTGTACAACAAACCCCAGTGACATGCAATTTACCCATGTAACAGGCCTGCACATATATCCCTTAAACCTAAAAATAGAAACAATTAAAAATAAATAAATGAGGTATATGTCTAATTGTTGAACATTTTGAAAGGTAACCAAAAGAGACATTGAAAATAGAGTGGCCAGGAGCGGTGACTCACGCCTGTAATCCCAGCACTTTGGGAGGCTGAGGAGGGTGAATCATGAGATTAGGAGTTTGAGACCAGCCTGGCCAAGATGGCAAAATCCTGTTTCTACTAAAAATACAAAACTTAGCTGGGCATGGTGGCACATACCTGTAATCTCAGCTACTTATGAGGCTGAGACAGGAGAATCAATTGAACCCGGGACGCGGAGGTTGCAGTGAACTGAGATTGCACCACTGCACTCTAGCCTGGGTGACAGAGCAATACTCTGTCTCAAACAAAAGAAAAAAAGAAAATAGTGAGAGCACCATATAAGGAAATTGGTCCAGGCGCTGGGGTAAGGGGTGAGTGTCAGCCAAGTCATCAGCTATCAGAACAGGAAGCCATCTTCTGTTTTACAAGAAGAGCATGAATCAATTGACCTAAAGAAATGGCCAATCAGACTGATAGAAGCTAGCTCGGATATTTTTTAATTCACATGACTTCAGTAATCTTTGGTAAGATTAACCTGGTAAATTTAATCTTAAAATTCTCTTCAATAGTTTAAAATCTTCAAGCCAATGTGAAATTAAAATTGCAGTTTTTTACATTGGGAATTCCTAAGAAATAGTCATATTTGCTGGGGAACTATCCCAGACATCATAAAAGCCAATCCCACAGGGCTTGCATATGAAGCATATTAACTGCTTCATCTGGGGTGCTCCATTTGATACTTTGTAGGGAGAGTTGGGTAGTCCTCTTCTCAGAGTGAATAGACCTTACAGTGGTATTTATCCGGTCCACTAGATTGGTTGCAGGCATAACCTCGTGTGCACTTGGATCATGTATACTCATCAGTGATTGTTTAATAGTGACCTGCAGGTCCTGCATCAACCCAAACAAGTGGTTTTATTCTGCAGAATTTACAATTAAGGATTTTGTTCTTAAAGTAATTATGTTTACAGTTCATTATAGTAAAGCTCAAGAATCTGATACTAACTTACAATATGGAACAATTCCTTTACATTGTATCCTATGGTTTAATAGTTACTTGGTTTTGCCTTTAAGCCACATTGAGGATCTTCTTGGTCACCACAGGTGTACCCTGGTTTTTAATTTTTTTCTTTTATTCATTTAGTTTTATATGTGTATATATATGTATATATATTACATATAAAGAATATATATTATTTTAAAGTGACTCAAATAGTTTTCTAACTAGGAAAAAGTGACATTTTCTTTAGCAAAATCCACATTTCTGTTTTATAAGCTTCACCAAAAACACATTTTACATTCCTGCTATTTTAACTTTGAATAACCGAAATTTCCAGGATAAAAAACTGAGATTTTAATTTAACATTGGCTTTAAGATTTTAAACTATTGAGGAGAATTTTAAGATTAAATTTACCAGATTAATCTTACCAAAGGTTACTGAAGTCATGTGAATTAAAAAGAATCTGAGCTAGCTTCTATCAGTCTGATTGGCCCTTTCTTTAGGTTGATTGATTCATGCTCTTTCATGCAGTTTAATAGTAAAATATCACTTCGCAGTGACACGTATAAACAAGTGCATAAGACCCAAAATATATTTCATTTTCCTGTTTTCAAAAATTATCTCATTTACTTTAGACTATTAATTAAAAAGCTACAGCAAATGCTAAAGAGGAGAGTTACCATCCAAGGCCTTCTTAAAAGAGGGAAGACGAAGCAGCTGGGTACAGCTTCTGAGATAGCAATTTGAATAATTTCAAAAAGAAATAGATTATAGAATTTAAAAATTAAAAACTACATGTATTGGCCGGGCGCGGTGGCTCAAGCCTGTAATCCCAGCACTTTGGGAGGCCGAGACGGGCGGATCACGAGGTCAGGAGATCGAGACCATCCTGACTAACACAGTGAAACCCCGTCTCTACTAAAAAATACAAAAAAACTAGCCGGGCGAGGTGGCGGGCGCCTGTAGTCCCAGCTACTCGGGAGGCTGAGGCAGGAGAATGGCGTGAACCCGGGAGGTGGAGCTTGCAGTGAGCTGAGATCCGGCCACTGCACTCCAGCCTGGGCGACAGAGCGAGACTCCGTCTCAAAAAAAAAACTACATGTATTAACAATATTTTTAAAGAAATTGTGTTTTATCCAATTATTTAGTTTTGTGTATTTTTAATATCAATGTTCAATTTCTAGAAGAACTTTATTATATTTTTTCTATTTATTTATTTATTTATATTTTTGAGATGCAGTCTCGCTCTGTCGCCTAGGCTGGAGTGCAGTGGCACCATCTCCACTCACTGCAAGCTCCACCTCCTTGGTTCACGCCATTCTTCTGCCTCAGGCTCCCATTTAGCTGGGAATACAGGGGCCCGCCACCACGCCCAGCTAATTGTTTTGTATTTTTAGTAGAGATGGGCTTCACTGTGTTAGCTAGGATGGTTTCAATCTTCTGATCTTGTGATCTGCCCACCTCGCCTCCCAAAGTACTGGGATTACAGGCGTGAGCCATGCGCCTGGCCTGTTTTTTCTTAATTGTAGTCAATTAATCACATATTTTTAAAAATTCTTTTTTTTTTCTGTTTTCTACTAACCTTGATATGATTTAAGCCATTCAGAAAATGCTTGGATTTTCTGGCTTAAAAAAGAAATATTTATCTTTCTTGAACAACCTCGTCATTTTATTTTAGGAAAAAAATTTATCATCCAAGACTCTCATATAAATTTACCTTTGTTTAAGCCTTCTTACAAAAAAAATCCTTTTTTTTAACTTTTTTTTTTTTAACATTGCTCTCATTTCCTGGTTCCTTTTAAACCTTGATTTATATAAAACATTTAAAGAAGTTTTGAATTAGACCAAAATTTGTTACTAAGAACACATTAGTAACAAGAATGTTACTTAACATTAGTGGAACAAGAATGATTTACTAATACATGTACATTTAAATTAGAAAATACCTAGAAATTTCAGACATTTAATAAAATATTTAACATAAGTTTAGATCCTAAATTATGACAAATTTGTTTCTAAATATTTATTCCATTTCTTTTACCTAGTGTATTAGTGCATTTTCACACTGCTGATAAAGACATACCCAAGACTGGGCAATTTACAAAAGAAAGAGGGTTATTAAACTTACAGTTTCACATGGCTTGGGAGGCTTCAAAATCATGACAGAAGGCAAGAGCAGCAAGACACGTGTTACATTGATGGCAACAGGCAAAAAGGGCTTGTGTAGGAAAATTGCCCCTTATAATAATCATCACATCTTGTGAGACTTACTGTCATGAGAATAGCAGGGGAAAGACCTGCCTACATGATTCAATTACATCCCAGTTGTTCCCTCCCACAACACATGGAGATTCAAGATGAGATTTGGGTGGGGACACAACCAAACCATATCACATTGTTATTTTAATAGTTTACCTAGATTATTCATAAAAACTGTGGTAGTCACCATTTAAAGTTATTTTTCTCTCAACCATTTTTAAAGCCTGTGAATCTGCAATCCCAGCACTTTGGGGTGCTGAGGCAGGTCAGTCACTTGAGGCCTGAAGTTTGAGACCAGCCTGGCCAACATGGTGAAACCCTGTCTCTACTAAACATACAAAAATTAGCCAGCTGTGGTGGCACACACCTGTAATCTCAGCTACTTGGGAGGCTGAAGAATGAGAATCACTTGAACCTGGGAGGCAGGGGTTGCAGTTAGTTGAGTTCATGCCACTGCACTCCAGCCTGGGCAACAGAGAGAGACTCGGTCTCAAAACGAACAAAAAAAAAAAAATAGGAAAAAAGAAAAAGATTAAATATACGTTTATATGTTTTTAAAATATTCAAGATTTGACTTTTCAGCAATAATGATATTAATGTCTTATGTATTTTAAAATTATACAAGCAAAGATAATTCTGATTTTGGCTGGATTTACAGTTTTATAACCTTTATGCCAAATTTTAACATCTTATATAGTATTTCACAGGGATAAGTATGAAATGGCTTAATCAATAAATACAACAATGGATGCTGCCAATTCTTGATATTTCTAATATTGATTTACCAATAATTTTAAAGCTAGTTTACTTATTGAAGGTTTTGCTTAAGTCTTGTGAACTTGAAAAGCATTTGGGCTTCTTATTAAATTTATGAGTACTCTTTAAGTTTAAGCCAAGTTTGGTGCTTTGTGGCCAGAAATACAAAAAAAAAAAAAGTGCACATACACATACACACACACATACACACTCATACAAAGATTAGTAGCCTATAGTTTTTACTTCAGAACTCTAGCAAGGAGATGTTAATACAAACTCATTGCTTAGCAAAAACAATAACAGAAAAAGTTGGATGAAAACGGTACATTTTTATCTCAGTAGTTTCCTTTGATAGTAAACTCTAGTTTACTTTAGATATTAGTAGTCTAAAGTGAAGTCTTAAAGCAGACTATTAATAGCCTAAAAAAAGACTTAAACCAGGCAGAAAAAAAGCAGAGAAATAGAGAACTTAATAGCTGCAGGTGGACATTTGAGCTCTGAATTTTCCTTGATGTAATTTGCTTGTCAGTTTAAAACGTGCATAAGATCATACCTGATGTGTAGCAATCTGGAGTTTTAGAAAACCTGACGTGCCCTTCCATTTACACAACCACTTGAAGTGGAGGCACCATAAATCCAAACGGGGTGCCCAAGAGACGTTGTTCTCCTTGTCTTTCTTTATTCTTACATAGTTTGTATTCCACATTTTTTCTTAAAAGGAGGAACTGGGCTGTGGCCTAGGATTTAGTGGAGTGGATCAAAGTGTACTGATTGTGGATGGGACTCCACAGTGTGTCACCACTGAGTGATTTCTGCCCTCTTACAGGCCTCAGCTTCTCTCTCTGAAGGTCTATCACCTGCAAAAGAGCTCACAGTGTGGAGTGACCAGCTCCTATATGTGTTTCCTGGATGAAACTTTTAAAATCAAAGTGTTGAGAGTTCCCTTAGGGCCATGGCAGCATTGCAGGGCATCAACACCCTAGACACTCCCAATCAGCCCTCCATCACCCAAAGATACCATTCAGGGGAGAGAATCAATATGCCTTTTCTCTTTGGATCTGAGGAAACTCAGTCTCCCATTTATCTATAAAATTAACAGTCCAGTTTCTCACCCAAATGGACAGACAAGCCAATTAAGATTAATTTGAAGAGAAAAGGCAATGAAGAAGACTCTTTAGAATGCACCTCTGAACTAGAATTAGGATCCTAAATGACTTGTTTTTCTAAGACCACCAGAGCGGGCACAAAAGGAACCAGCGACTAGGCAAGGGTAGGAGCAAAACTGCAAGTTTATTTTGGTCACCTAGCTTCAGGGGAAGAAGGTGGGTAAGGAGAGGTCTGTTGGCCTCCAGCAAATGAGGCCCACAGAGTTCTCCGTGCTGCCCTCGGACGGAGTTCCGACAGTCCCGACCGCAGTGAGGAAGCTGGGAAGTCCGCGCGTGGCACTCGTCCGGAGCGGCTTTTCTGGGAGTGGGAGGGCGATAGGCGGGGCACGGGCGTGTCCGGGGGCGTTCCGCAGGTGCGACCAGGTAAATCTTGGTCTCTTCAGATTGACGTCACCTGGCACATGCCCAGTTGGTCTGCACCTTCCCGGGCGTCGGCTGCATTTTCGCGCGCGCGGGAAAAGTTGGGGGGGGTGAAAAACCCGGAAGTGCGCCATCTTGCCTCCGTTTGTCCAAACAGTCCAACCTTTTATTGGTAATAGTGATAAAGGGGCGCCGTGGTCTGTCTGGCTACTTCCTGCTGTTAAGGGGCGTCGTTAAGGTCGGGGCCCATGGTTGGCATTTGGATGTACGGATGAAGAATAAAATAAGGCACAGTATTAGTATAGGAACGAGGTATGGAAGCATTTGTCGGAATATGGGCAAAACCCAGAAGGAAGGTCCTGGCAAGGTTGGGGTGTTAAGGTTTTGTATCTCAGTTTTTTATTTTATTGAGGGTTTGAATGTTAGTGTCTACTAGGCCTGACTTGCTAACATAATAGCAGCACTCTTCTCCAAGGAAGAGACAAGTGCCTCCTTTTTCAGCTGTAAGCAAGTCTAGGGCTCGCCTGTTTTGGGCAGCTACTTAGGCTATTGAGGTAGTTCGGCGCTGCAGGGAGGCCAGGCTTTCAGCTGATTCCAATAACTAGAGGGAGGACAACAGCCCGTTTTTTTTACAGGGGTGTCGTAGTGGCATGGAAAGTTGCTGGAAAAGCTCTGCTACTTCTGCCTGGCTGTATAAAGTTAGACTGGGGACCAAGGACACGGGGACATAGAGGGATCAGTTAATGGCTGTATGGTTAGAGTTTTAGAGAGAGATCAGTTGCACGAGAAATAGCCTTCATGGGGGCTGTTTGGCCTCCATTGGTGCCTGAGTATGATTACCTCAGGATGAATTTGGAGTTGAATAACGAAAGGAAGGATTGGCAGTTTGGATGAGAAATAGCCTTCAATGGGGGCTGTGTGGCCTCCATTGGTTGCCTGAGCATGATTACCTCAGGATGATTTGGAGTTGAATAACGGAAAGGAAGGATTGGGCAGTTTGGACGAGAAATAGCCTTCAATGGGGGCTGTGTGGCCTCCATTGGGTGCCTGAGCATGATTACCTCAGGATGAATTTGGAGTTGAATAACGGAAAGGAAGGATTGGGCAGTTTGGATTTCTGGTATAGTGGCGCCTGGAGTGTAAGTGAATTGTGGGATGTTTGACCAGTTGTGTTGAAGGCCCTGGGCAGGGGGCTGCCACTAGGTGGGGGCCTTCTAAAGCCTCACAGAGGAAGCAGTGGGAGAGATTGGTTATATTCACAGTGTAGGTTAAGTCTAGCCTTTGGCAGATAAGTGCGAGCCATGAGAAAGGGGTCTCTATTGTGTGGAGAGAAGTTTGATAGCCTTAAGGAAGCAACTGGCAGAGCTATGTACTACTGAGTGTGTTCGGCTGTCTTGTGGCCAAGTTTCAGTGATGAGAAAAAAATTGCCATACAGTAGGCGGACTAGCAAAGGTCTGAGTGTATGAGTGAAACAGCAATATAAGTATAAAATGAGACTTCATTTTCCGTGTAGTCATGAGTGTCCCTTGCCACTGGAGATGTTCAATGAAGGTTAGGAGATGGGAGAACCACTGCTCTGGACTATTGTCTGGAGGTAGATATGGGTCTGGGGTTATGTATTGAAAGTCTGATAGGTTTATGTAGAAGATGGTGAGAAAGCGAGCTAAGCGCCAGGGGTCAGGAGCATGAACTAGTTAAGAAAGTTTTGTAAGTTTGAGGCGAGTGGGGGAAAGTTGAACTGATGTCCACTGATTGTTCCCGGTGGGGGCCCTCTTTAGCTGGGAGATATGAATCCAATGCGTGTGTCCTAGGAGTTTTGCTGCTGTATGTGTAGACAGGAGGACAATGTATGGGCCTTTCCACCTGGGCTGTAAGTCTTTGGCTTGGATATCTTTTATGTATACTTGGTCTCCAGGACTGAGGGAGAGATGTGGGTTGTAGGCGTCTGTTGGAGGAGGGTGTGTTAACTCAGCATGTTGTCTTAGGAGTTGTCTGAGAAGAGTGAGATATGGGAGGTAGTTCGCCAAAGGGGCTGGCAGGGAAGGTATTTGTTGGAGGGTTAGGGGCCGTCCGTAGACTAATTCGAACGGACTGAGACCTGTTGGGCTTCGAGGTGCTGCCCGCAGCTGGGTCAGGGCTAAGGGAAGGAGAGTTACCCACGACTGCTGAGTTTCGATTGAGAGTTTGGTGAGCTGCTGTTTGATGAGTCCGTTAGCCTTTTCTACCTTACCAGAAGACTGAGGCCTATAAGGGATGTGGAGTTTCCAGGTGATGTGTAGGAGGGCTGCCACCTGTTGGACTACCTTAGAGATGAATGCTGGACCATTATCAGATTGAAAAGTGACCGGGAGGCCAAACCTAGGAATAATATGTTCAGTGAGTATAGAGGCAATAATGTTAGCGGTTTCTCCTGTGGTAGGATAGGCCTCGATCCACCCGAAAAAGTGTCCACAAGGGTTAAGAGGTATTTGAATTTTTTATGTTTTGGCATATGTGTGAAATCAATTTGCCAATCTTCACCTGGTTGGTGTCCTCTGAGTTGATGGCTGGGATGGGGATTACGCAATGAGCCTTGAGGATTTGCCCTTAGGCAGGTAGAGCACTGCTGGTTGATTGTAAGCAAGTGTTTTTGTAGTGTTGGACAGTGGAGGAGGGGATTTAGGAAATTATATAAGGCTTTGGGTCCTATATGTAAAGAATTATGTATGTCTGTTAGAATGGTATGGAGTTGTGTTTCAGGAATAACTAGTTTGTTATTAATATGAATCCAGTCACCCGTAGCTAGTTTGGCTGTTGGATTTTGTAATAGCTTAGCCTTTTCTTCCTGAGTGTAATTAGGGGCATACTGGGGGGAGAGAAAACAGGCGGAAGGAGGCTTAGGGGTGGAAAATCCGGCGGCTGACTTGGCAGTGATGTCAGCGAAATTGTTGCCAGCTGCTACCAGGTTAGATGAAGTTTGGTGCCCTTTACAATGTATAATGGCTACCTTGGAAGGTGCCGACAGTGCATCTAGTAGTTTGAGTATTTGGTTTTTGTTAATAATAGGGGTACCGCCGGTGGTTAAAAACCCTCTCTCTTTCCAGATAACTGAATGAGTGTGTGCGATTAGAAAAGCATATTTAGAATCTGTGTATATGTTTACTGTTTTTCCTTTTGATAGTAGGAGTGCCTTGGTTAGTGCAGTGAGTTCTGCCTGCTGTGATGTGGTCCCTTGTGGTAGGGGTTTTGCCTCCAAAACTGTGGAAGAGGTAACTACTGCATATCCTGCCTGTCTGTTTCCTTGAGGTTGATAAAGGAGCTGCCATTCACAAATAGGGTTAGTTGTGCATTCTGAAGGGGCTGGTCATGCAAGTGTAGGTGGCTGGGGGGCTGAGCCTCCAGAACCTCAGGACAAGAATGTTTAGTATGGAGTGGTTTAAGAGAGCCTGGCAGTAAAGTGGCTGGATTTAGAGAGGAGCAAACTTCTAAAGTAACAGTGGGGTCTTCTATGAATAAGAGATGGAAAAGCTGGAGCCGGGATGGAGTTAAGTGGCTAATACTTTTATGAGAGATGAGATCCTGAAGACGGTGTGTGGAGAAGACTGTCAAATTACTGCCTCTAATGAGCTTTTTTGCTTCCTGGGTCAGGCAGGCTGCCGCTGCTAGCGCATGCAGACAAGGTTGCCAGCCTTGTACAGTTGGGTCTAGCTGTTTGGATACATAGGCCACAGGACGGTGGGTGTTACCGACAGGCTGGGCTAAGAGACCAACTGCCACTTTCTGCCTTTCATCTGTAAAGAGTTGGAAGGGACGCTGGAAATCAGGCAGTGAGAGAGTGGTTTGTGAGAGAAGGCAAGCTTTTAAGCGGGTGAAATGAGTCGAGATTAACTTGGGGTTGGACAAAGGCCCATGTGGGGTTTCTTTAACTGCAGCGTATAAAGGTTTGGCTAGGATTCCAAAATTGGGGATCCAATGTCTGAAGAAACCTACTTAGACCTAGGAAGGATTGAATTTCTTTTGCATCTTGAGGGGGAAGAAGGTTACGTATTAGGGCCATGCGGTCGTAGTTAGTGACCGGGTTGTTGGGGTGATTTCAATTCCTAAGTATATGACGGTTTGGCAAGAAATTTGGGCCTTGTGTTTAGATACTCTATAACCTAATGAGCCTAAATGGTTGAGGAGAGTTGCAGTGTCTAGAGAGAGTCTTGTTTGGTAGGGCTACAGATTAGGAGATCATCTACATACTGCAGAACTTTGCTATTTGTGAGAGGGCAAGAGGCAAGGTCTTTTGCTAAGGCCTGACCAAAGAAATGGGGGCTGTCCCGGAACCCTTGTGAGAGGACTGTCCACGTCAGTTGAGTGGAGGTATGTGTGTCTGGGTCCTCCATGTGAAAGCAAAAAGGAATGGCAGTCTGTGTGTAGGGGTATGGTAAAGAAAGCATCCTTAAGGTCTAGCACAGTAAAATAAGTAGAATTGGTGGGGATATGGGACAGAAGGGTGTAAGGGTTGGGCACTACAGGGTGCGTGGGACGGGTGGCTTCATTGACTAGCCTAAGATCCTGTACTAACCTATACGTTCCGTCTGCCTTTTTAACTGGAAGTATTGGAGTGTTACAGGGGGAATGTGTGCGGACAAGAATATGTTGGCTAAGTAGTCGCGTGATAATTGGCTTTAAACCTTGTAGATGTGTCGGAGAGAGAGAGAATTGGGGGCGGTTTGGGAAACGAGTGGGATCTTTGAGCTTGACGAGAACTGGTGGGTGGTGGGCAGCTATGACCGGGGTGGAAGTGTCCCACACTTGAGGGTGTACAGAAATAGGGAAGATGGGGGGTGGGAGCACATAGGAGGAGCCTGTGCACTTGCACAAAGCATGAGCAACAGGTCATGAGGGGGTTGAAGGGGAGGGATGAGTTGGTGGGAATGTATATGGAGGCCTTTAAGGTGCTCAGGATGTCTCGGCCTAGTAAGGGGTAGGGCATGAGGGTATAATGAGGAACGAGTGCGCAAAGTAGTTGTTGGCCAGGCAGCAACTGAGGAGTGGGGTTTTTCGTGGGGTGGATGGCTTTCCATCTACTCCTACTACAGAGATATCGGATGGAAGGCTAGGTCCAGAGAAGGACGGCAAAACAGAATAGGTAGCCCCGCTATCTATTAAAAAATTAATTGTCTTACCCGCTACCAGGAGAGTTACCCGCGGCTCGGCGAGGGTGATGGGGGTCCCCGAGTCTCGGCACCTTCAGTTGTCGTTGTCGTCCAGATGTAGGAGCTGGAAGGAGCTCCCAGGATCCTGGGAAAGGGGGTCACGTGGAGACGCAGCACCTGTTCTCAGGGTGGGGCAATCAGACTTCCAGTGTCCTCCCTGCTGGCAAGCAGGGCAGGGGGTTGCTGGTGGACGAGGCTTAGGACATTCATTGGCCCAATGTCCTGACGCCTTGCACTTATGGCAAGGCTGCGTTGGGGCTCGGGGACCTTGCGACACCTATTGGCATAGTGTCCTGCCTTGCCACACTTATAGCAGGCTCCTTTCGTAGCCTTGGAGTCTGCGGAGTGTGTACTCTCTGGTCTGGGGTTACAATTGGGCCGTAAAGCCGCTGCTAGGAGTTGGGCCTTCTCTTTGAGGCGTGCCTGTCGCACTGCCTCAGCCGTCTCCTCTCTGGAGTTATAGACCTTAAAGGCTAATTTAACCAGATCTTGTATTGGTGCCTGAGGATCATCCTCTACCTTTTGAAGTTTCTTACGAATGTCAGGAGCTGATTGAGAAATGAAATAAGACGCCAAAATGGTGGCCCCTGTGGGGGAGGCCGGATCTAACCGGGTATATTGGGTTAGAACCTCAGTCAGCCTATTTAAGAATGCGGCTGGATTTTCTTCTGGATTTTGAATAATTTCTTTTAATTTGTTAAAATTTACAGTTTTGTTTGAGGCTGTTTGCATAGCAGCCAACAAACACTGAACCATTATGTCTCGCCTACGGCGCCCAGGCTGGTTTGCTTGGTAGTTCCAGTCTGGGTCTGCCGAGGGTACTGCTTGCTCCCCTAGTGGGATGGTGGCATCAGTTAAATGTAGTTGGTTGGCGTGCTGCCTGGCGGCCGCTAGGATACACTCTTGCTCCTCAGGGTTTAGGGTGGAGGTTAGGATAACCTGGAGGTCATGCCAAGTTAAGTCATAGGCCTGACAAAGATATCTAAATTCCTTTATGTAAACGGTGGGATTAGCTGAGAAATCCCCTAAACGCTTTTCAATTTTGGAAAGATCGGCTAATGAAAAAGGGACATGTACTCTGACTCCCCCTCCGCCCCAGCCACCTCTCGCAAAGGCGCTAACACTGTAGGAGGGTGTGGGGCAGGAGTGGAGGCATCAGCAGGGCACTTAGAGTGGGTGTGCAGAGACAGGAGACTCAAGACAGCCAGTTGGGGGCCCCGAAGGAAGCACGGGACTGAGTGGATTACTAGTAGGTAAGGAAGAGGAAGGAGGAGTCCGGGCGGAGGGAGGAGAAGTATAGGGCGGAAGTGAGGGAAACCCTAGATCCTCCGGCTGAACAGAAAGGAATGAAGACTCCTCTTTTTCGGGTTCCTGTGAGCCGGCGTCCTTGGCTAGCATAACTTGGGCCGAAGAGCACCGGCTACACAGGTCGGGACGAGAGCGTAAGGCCCAAAAGCCTTGTATGTACGTAATTTCAGACCACTTGCCTAACCGCTGGCAGAAATTGCTGAGGTCGGTCAGAACATTGCGATCTAGGGTGCCCTCCGGTGGCCACTGAGACTGATTGTCTAGTTTGTATCGGGGCCACGCCACAGTGGAAAGGAAAATTAACCGCTTCCTCCTAAGGTCTTGTTCAAGCTGTAAGGTTTTTAAATTGGCTAGGAGGCACACCAAGGGGGTGCTCTTTGGAAATTTGGACTGGGGGTTTCCCATTTGTTTCCTCTTTACCGACACAATGGACCCAATGGGCATGGGAATGGATCCCTGCCTGGCTTCAAAGCGTCCTTTGGAACCAGCAGAGACAGACGAGAGGCTCTTGAAGCCTAAGTGGAGATTACCTTCAGGTGGACGTCTCCGTCCTGAACGGGTCTCCCGAGCCACTTGGTGGCTCCAAATGGACCCCGGACCTGCGCAGGATTTCTGGCCGAGGAAGGTAAAGAGGAGACAAGGGCACTTACCCCAGAGAGGCCGTGAGAGTGAGGGAAGCAGGTCTCAGGTCCTGGTCCGTCTGCGGCGTGGAGCGAGGAGGAGGAGGAGGCTCCCCAGGCCCTGGGGGCCCCGAGGAGGGGTCTTCTCCCGGGTTTTGGCACCAAGTGACTTGTTTTTCTAAGACCACCAGAGCGGGCACAAAAGGAACCAGCAACTAGGCAAGGGTAGGAGCAAAACTGCAAGTTTATTTTGGTCACCTAGCTTCAGGGGAAGAAGGTGGGTAAGGAGAGGTCTGTTGGCCTCCGGCAAATGAGGCCCACAGAGTTCTCCGTGCTGCCCTCGGACGGAGTTCCGACAGTCCCGACCGCAGTGGGGAAGCTGGGAAGTCCGCGCGTGGCACTCGTCCGGAGCGGCTTTTCTGGGAGTGGGAGGGCGATAGGCGGGGCACGGGCCTGTCCGGGGGCGTTCCGCAGGTGCGACCAGGTAAATCTTGGTCTCTTCAGATTGACGTCACCTGGCGCATGCCCAGTTGGTCTGCACCTTCCCGGGCGTCGGCTGCATTTTCGCGCGCGCGGGAAAAGTTGGGGGGGGTGAAGAACCTGGAAGTGCGCCATCTTGCTTCCCTTCGTCCAAACACTAAACAAACAACTTCCGATGGAAAGAATATATATGTTCCTCCTTTTAAGAAAAACGGTGGAAAACAAATTAAGAATAAAGAAAGACAAGGAGAACAACCTCTCTTGGGCACCCTATTAGGATTCATGGGGCCTCACTTACAAGTGGTTGTGTAAATGGAAGGGCACGCCGGGTTTTCTAATACTACACGTTGTTACACATCAGGTATGATCTTATGCATGTTCTAAACTGACAAGCAAATTACGTCAAGGAAAATTCAGAGCTCAAAGGTCAACCTGCAACTAATAAGTTCTCTATTTCTCTGCTTTTTTTCTGCCTGCTTTAAGTCTGCTTTTAGACTATTAATAGTACACACACACACACACACACACACACACACACACAGAGCTAAGACCACTTCCTGTATACAGTCCTAAGTCACCCCTAACTTTTTAAGTCTCATCTGCCATTACACTTGCTAAGGTCAAATCCTCTCACAATACAAGGTAATCTCTAGAACCCCCCAAAATAAAATGGTAAGACAATGGGATACTGAAAATAGAGATTTAGACCTAAGAAGAATCTGCCCATGGCTCTTGAAACTCCACAAAGAAAAGAGAGCATTTCAAAAAGGGTTGAGTAGCATCTTGAGGGGTTCAAGTCATTAGAAGCCTGCTATAGATATTTGTCTTGGTACCAAAGATTGAAAAGGAAAAGGAGGAATAGGGGAAAGAAAAGTAAAACAAGAAGCAAACACAGAAACCAAATGCAGGGCTTTTTCTTTCTTTTTTCAGCTGTGAGGAATTTTAGACAATTCAGAGGCCGGTAGAGTTGGTCGAATCAGTTGGGGGAAAGACTGGAATAATAAGCCAACAATATGATCACAGAATCCCCTAACGGAAAGAGGAAATTAAGACCAGCTGGTTGTCAGTTGCACCCTTTAGTCATTAAGGAGAATTTACAAAACAAATGAAACCCAACTCAGCTATTTACCTAGGAATGAGGCCTTGGCTGAAGACTGCTCTAGGCCGATTTAGAAGCAAGAAGAAACTCAAACTCACCTTTTCTATCGGAGGTGAGCTAAAACTCCAGAAAGGAGTTACCTGCCTTTTATCAGTATGGAAGCAGGACAACTTGCCTTCACTGTCGGAAGCAAGCAAAACTCCATAAAAGAAGTTGTATGGGAAAATAAATTTTAGATGGCAACCAAATTTGGGGATATTAGGGATTCTCTTGAGGGAGGGGACCCACAGGTCTCGGCAAATTGTCTCATTTGTTTGAGCCATAAGGATAGATGAAGTTGTTATCAAGCACTGACAGGAGATTTGCCAAAGATCAGGGGCACCTCCACTCAATCCCTGTGGTTACTATTTGTGAACCCACAATATCTGAGACAGGGCTCAGTCAATTTAAAAAGTTTATTTTGCCAAGGTTACAGCCATGCCTGTCACACAGCCTCAGGGGGGTCCTGATGATATGTTCCTGAGGTGGTCAGGGCACAGCTTGTTTTTATGCATTTTTGGGAGACATCCTGCATCAGTCAACACGTGTAAGATTTACATTGGTTTGATCTGAGTTGGCAAGACAACTTAAGTGAGGGCTTCCAGGTCATAGGGAGATTTAAACATATTCTTTTTAATTAATTAATTTATTTTTGATATGGGGTCTCACTGTGTCACCCAGGCTGGAGTGCAGTGGTATGGTCTTGGCTCACTGCAACCTCTGCCCACTGAGCTCAAGTGATCCTACCTCTTCAGTGTCCCAAGTAGCTAGGACCACTGATGCCTGCCACCATGCCTGGCTAAGTTTTTTTGTGTTTTTTTTTTTTTTTTTTTGGTGGAGGCTGGGTTTCACCATGTTGCCCAGACTGGTCTGGAACTCCTGAGCTCAAGGGATCCACCCTCTCGGCATCCTAAAGTGCTGGCATTAGAGGCGTGAGCAACCACACTTGCCAGATTTAAACATATTATTATTGGTAGTTGGTTAGAAGAGTTATCAGCAGTAGAAAGGAGTGGCTGAGTCAAGATGAAGGGTTGTGGAGACCAAGGTTTTATTGTGCAAAAGAAGCCTCCAGGTAGCAGGCTTCAGAGGAAATAGATTGTAAATGTTTCTTATCAGACTTAATGTTTGTGTTAATGTTAATGCTGGAGGTATATAATGAGGCATGTCTAATCCCCTCTTCCACAATGCCAGAGCTAGATTTTCTGATTAACTCTGAAATGTTCTTGGCCGAGAGGAGGAGTTCATTCAGATGGTGGTGGGGGGATCTTATAATTTCACATTTGGTTTACATTTGCCAAGTTTTTCAGCAAAACTAAAATTTGCTAAGAGTTAGCATTGTTCCATGTAATTGAGATTACTTAAGAAACAGTTTTACATCCAAGGTATTTTGGCAAAAGATAATATGGCGAATTTGGTAGGGGCAGGTTTGTTTAGAGGGTTACAGGATTGTTTTAAGCCAAAGGTTTGAGCAAGTTGTGCAAGGTTTGTAAAACATTTAATATTGTAAAAGAAATTCTGTGTGTGTGCATATTGGCTAATGTTAAAAAAGTATTCAGATTTTTCATACATTGAACATGAAAATAAAAGCACAGCATGGTTTTCTTGGAGCGTTGATCTGCTCTTTAACAGAAAATTGTAAAGAGTTATAGGCAAGTTTAATGAGACTCATACCTCATGGTCAAACATTAAAATTGGGTAGATTTGTCTGTAAAGCTATATTAAGAATTGAGTTTGACATTAATAGTACCCTGACGCAAAGGTGAAATTTGGCTCTCTCTCTAGAACAAGATTTTCATGTGATATTAAGTAATGAGGAAAAATTTCTGTTTGCCCTTTCAATAAGCTATAAGAAAAATAAGGAAATGAAACAGATTGTTTAGAAAGTTAAGTTTTCCCTCTATTAATGAGTATAAGTTTTTGCCTTTAAAATGTTTTGAGTTATCATTTTGGCTAAATGGATGACTTATGGTAACCTAGAATTCTATTTTATACTATAAAATGATTTAAACCTTTGATATTTGACAAATTTTCCATAATCATATTATAAATTGTCTCTTTTATTCCGATTCAACTTTTAGATATTAGTTCTCCTAAAGTCCAAAAATGACATATTTAATTTATATAATATATAAATCAGAGAGGAAGCATTGTCAAATATGAAATGGTGTTAGAATTTTTGTGCTATATTTGTAAAAATATGTTATTACTATATGTTCCAAAGTTATGGGAAACTTAATGTAATATTTCTTAGTGTACATTGTACATAATTATAATTGTTCTCTAAAATTCTTGTATGGAACAGAAGTACTAAAAATTTCTATTTAATTTTGGCTTATTAATAGTGGCTATCCTAAAACTTTTTGCTGTCCACAATTGTTGTGACTTACTAATCATGCTTTTAGTTGACTCCTAACTCTCCCCATGGAACTTTGGCTGCCAGAGATTTTAGGGAACAAAAGGGACACTGGAGTGGCTGGCTGCACTCCTGGTTGTGGGTAGTGGTCTAGTTGTGGGGGCTGGGGTTGTTTTCATGTTGCAGGAGGCTCTTGGGTCTTCTGGCAGGAATCTTTGAATGTGGCTTGAACTCCAGCACAGGCCCTCTGGTTCTCTTAGGCCAGCATTGATTTTCCTTATCTTCCATGGGTGGTCCACAGTGACCCTCACCAGCACTCCTGGACGTGCCCTTCAGGCTTGCAATCACCCCAGACGGCCTCTGAGACACTCTCTCATCTTCATTTGCTCTTGTGGGTTATCATTTCCACTTCAAAGACCCGGTACCAGATTGGCCTTGTTTTTGTCCTGGTTCCTGCCATTCCCAAAAAAAGTTGTGCTGAGAAGCACGAGCGTCTGGGAGACCCAGGATAAAGGGAGGCAATGAGCTCAAGGGCCCGGCTATCTGTCAGTGACACCCGCCTAAGGGGTATCAGGGATGATTCCATCACCCAGAGACCCCTCATCAACTCACCAGACTGCATTCCCATCCCCGTGGGACCCACTTCCTGCACACAGCCTCTTTCGGCAACAGATTCCGAAGAGCGGTTTCCAGCGCCCACCTCACATTCTTGAAACTCCTCTCCCTTTAGCAGGACCCGGCCACGGAGATGGCCGGGGGAGGCCCTATGGTCAAGACTTTCAGGGTCCCACAGTGGTTGTCGCAGGCAGCCTTTTCCCCGAGACCAGGCTAGCTCGGCCTGTCCCATTTTCCGCTGCTTAGGCAGGCTGACAGCCCTGACAGTTCAGCTCCTGAGGCTGCCTCGCGAATGCGCATGCGCCAGACTCTGGGCCCCCAAGTGCTTGTGGTGAGGGAAGGCTCGCGTCACAGTGACTGCCACTGCTGCCTGGCGACAAGTATCCGTGGCTTGGCAGAGGAGACGTTTGTGCACGTGCGTCCGCGTTGGACTCGCGCCTGTCTTCATTGAACGATCCACGTGATAGTCCCACAATCCTAGCAGATGGCAGTGGCGAGTCAGCCTGAAGAAATCTCAAGCGGAGCTTCAGAAATAACAGCGCGAAACCCTGAGGATCCTAAAGGACCTGCGGGAGGCGTCAGACCTGCCTAGACCGTGTGGGGGTGAGTCTCCTTGAGGGTTTCCCCCTGTCATTTCTAGGTACAGCCCACCTGTTTTCTGGGGCCGCTTTCCCTGGTAGGGCTTCGTGGCAGAGCAGTACTGCGCAGTCTCAGAAGCTGCTGGGCTGTGTTTTGCTATGGGAATGTTGCAAGTGATGTATGTTTCCATGTGTATGTGGCTGTGTGTGTGTGTGTTTGTGTGTCTCTGTGTGTGTAAGTGATGTCTCCTGAAAGCAATGTGGGTCTTACACTGCATCGCTTTCGTTTTCGACTCGCCCCACCTTCTGGATCGCCTGTCTCTGTGGCTCTGCTTGGGCTGCGTCGCGTCGTGTCCTTTGTTTTTCTGTGGTTCCTGATAATCCGCTGTAACCTGGGAACTGCTTAAAAACCCTGAGACTAAAATCACCTTCCCTGTTTTTTTTTTTTTTAACAGTTATAGGATTATTTTTTATTTAATCAATTTATTATCTTTATGACTTCTTACTTTGAGGTTTTCAAATTAACTTCTTGAGATAACTGCAGATAAGTGAGTTTCAAGCTTTCTTCTTTTCTTTATCATGCATTTGTAGCGTAAGTCTACTTCAAAAACGTCTGACTTCATATTACACATATTGGTATAATATATTTTAATTGTCATTAAATTTAAAAGATTTTTATTTCCAGTGTGCCTCTTTTCTTTGACATATATTTTATTTAAAAAAGTTTTCTTAATTCCCAACCTTGAAATATTTTTATTCTGGTTATCTGTTTGTTTCAATTTTTAACTTAATTCTACATGATCAGAACACATTATCTTTATAAATTCAATCCTTGGAAGTGTTTGAAACTTGATAGATGACCCTACACGAGCTTAACTTTGTAAATGTTTTATGGTAAGGGCTCTGTGATGATCCTGTCTTGTGATGTGCTTGTTTTCATATAAGGGCAAGCTGCAGGCCTGGACTTCTCTAGCTGTTTGCCACCCACTGTCCAACACAGGAGGGCAGGCAACTGTCCAGTCCCATTTCCTGGCCAGCCCTCACTGCCAAAAGACCAGAGGGAGCAGAGGTCATAAATCGCAGGTCACAGATCAATTTTTTTTACACCGTCTTAACTAATCCATTCAATCTTGGTTCCCAGGCCTATCGAAACAAACAGAAGCTGCCACTCCCTGGCGCCCACACACACCTGGTGCTGCTCAGAGGCTGTGAGCAGTGCCCCTGACCATTACACCAGGTCTCTGGAACAGAGGCCAGGGCCCTGCACCCTTGTCACCCGCTCCTGACTCTGTGGGTGGGGGAAGACCAGGCAGTGTCTTTTCTACTCAGAATGCCACTTTAATTTCCAAGGATGAGAGACCTGCAGCCAGGGGACCTGGGGTCCTGAGGCTGCAGCCTCACTCGGGAACTGAACCTTTCCCTGTTCCTCTGATTTCTCCCTGCTCCTGGTCAAGGAAACAGATTACTTAAATCATGCCATAGGGACCTAAGACAAGTGAGAAATCCCCTCACCAGGGCAGGGCCAGGGTTTGTGGGCCTTCATTGTGTACAATTTGAGGGCCCTCTTTAAGACAAAGAGTAGAAAACAGCTTAACTTTGAAAATATTACAAAAATGTATGGCGATGGGGCACCAGGTGCTTGACGGACTCCACAAGACTATATTTTAGGATGGTGGTCGTGGTTTTTGCTTGTTTAACTTTATTTCACTTTGGTTGTTTGGGGGCCTTTCTGTTGTATGTGCAGGAAAATTCTTAATGAATTCAATTTTTAAAAAATTCTAACACTGCAGAGAGCAGGATTTCTCTGTGGTTAGAGGCTTAGGATGGGGTGAGTGAGGGGCTCTGTCACTATCCCTTGGTTATGCTGGCCCCTCAGCAGCAGGACAGCCCGTGGTGAGCCTGACGCAGTGGGATGACTATGTGAGGACTGGAGCTGTGGCTTGCTGCCCACCATGATTAGGTACAGTGCTCGGGTTTGGATTCAGTCCATCCTCCCTGATTTGCAAAATAGACCTTTCCTGGGAAAATGAGCTCCAGCCCACCAGCCACACAACGTGAATTCTGTGTCCCCTATCCTTCTAGTTGTCCCATTCATGGTGACTATGTGGTGGTCTGTCCGGGGCCATCCAGCCTCATCTATGAGGACTCTGGGGAGGGAGGAAAAGGGGGCCCACTCCATCCCAACCTGCAGTGAGGCTGGAGAATGTGTGTCTGAAGATCTGAAAGTGTGACAGGGCAGGGCTGGGGATCAGGGGGCTAGGGCTGGTGACACAGTGGGGGTGAGTACCTAGGTGCTTCTTTCTGGGATACAGAAGGAGCCCTAGTATGTGTGATGTGATGGGCAGGGCTGAAATCTGCCCCCTCCAAGCCCCATCAATGTGATTTCTCCTCCTGGGCAATGTAGGAGCACTCAGCACACTAGGTACTCCCCTTCCTCTGGACAAAGACTCCCTAATGTGAGACCAGCTGCCCTTCATGGGGCTCCTTGGGGGTGAGGGGGTGGCATCTACTAGGAAGCTTTGACCATGTGTGCCATGCCAGTGGGAGCACAGCACACAAGTAACAGTCCTGCAAGAGCAGGGTATGTGAGGAGCTGACTCAACAAGGCTCCTGGGGCCTCCCCACAGCCCAGGCCAGCCCTGACCCACTGCCTATAGGAGCTAAGAGCCCGTGACTAGAAGGCCTTGGAACCAATCCTATCTGTATGTTTACAGAATGCATGAGCACATTTTACTAACAAATACTTGCCAAATCTTTTTTTTTTTTTTTTTTTTTTTTTTTTTTTTTTTTTGAGACGGAGTCTCGCTCTGTCGCCCAGGCTGGAGTGCAGTGGCCGGATCTCAGCTCACGGCAAGCTCCGCCTCCCGGGTTCACGCCATTCTCCTGCCTCAGCCTCCCGAGCAGCTGGGACTACAGGCGCCTGCCACCTCGGCCGGCTAGTTTTTTGTATTTTTTAGTAGAGACGGGGTTTCACCGTGTTCGCCAGGATACTTGCCAAATCTTAAGAGAAAAATTAAAAAGGCTTTTGTGTGGCCATTACATTTTTGTTCGGGCCAGATTATGATTTCAGGCATCTTCTGGTGATGGCTTTTACTCATATTCCTTCTGACAGAAGCCACAGCAAGGAGCACTGGGCAAGCTCCAAAGCCAGTCTGTGCCAGGAGGGGTCCCACAGGAAATCCCAAATGCCACATGCACTGACACATATGTGCAAACACTAACACACATACTGAGGCATTCCCACACTAACATACAGAACCATGTGCACACACTAACATACACACAGTACCACATGCACACACTAACACACAGAACCGTGTGCACACACTAACATACACTGATGCATGCCCACACTAACACACATAGAACTGTGTGCACACACTAACATACACTGACATGCACGCCATACTAAAACACACACAGACCCGCACACATAGTAATACACACTGATGTGCTCAGCTGTCAGCCCCCTAGCTCTCTGAGCCCCTCAGCTGTTCTTGTTGCTGGGGACAGGGTGTGCAGTCCTGAGTACTCTGACCTGGCTCTGCTCCCTAGGATGCCATCCAGGGCAGACAGCCAGCCTGGGGCAGGACAGAAGGAAGCCTGTCCAGGAACAACCAGCATCCAGGGGTCTCTACTCCAGGGGGTAGTGGAGTACAGGGCATCTGAGGGGGACTCCCTAGAAAGACCCCCTTGGGGACTCCTCTTCTGGTTGTGAGTGAAAATTCCCCTGGAGGCTGTCATACTAGTGAGCAAGGAGGTGGGCCTCAGGCACTGAAGTGGAGCCCCACGGCCCCACAGCACCCCTCAGCAGAGGGCCCCAGCAGCCACATATCCTCTGAAGTCAGTAGGGAGGAGGGACCCTATCTCCTGAAAGACGAGAATGAAGAGGGAACTGGACAAGCCTGGTGGTGAAGTTTTGGTGCCCCTGTGCTGGCAACAAATCCCACGCAGCTTACCTCTCTGTACAGGGGTAATTGGCAACCAAAGGGTATATGTGCTCGACAAAGAACAGTGTCCTGATGTGTGGATTTATTCATAAAAAGGTGCATTGATTTTTGTAAGTAACAAGCATTTATTTCTTTATTTAATGAGTCACTTTTATCTTTTAAAGTAAGGTTGCAGGAACTCCAGACAGTGTGGGGAAGCCCAAGGTGCCTGTGTAATGGGTGGTCTCTGCCCAGAAGCCCAGCCCAGCCCAGCATCAGCCATGAGATGCTGCATAGCATCATGTGGGGTAGAAGGACTAAAGAGGGTGTGGCAACCACCACAAGCCCTCAGGAAATACTGTTATTCTCGGAGCTTCCTGTAGACACTGTGCAGGGTATCACACACTTGCATGCACACATGATGTGTATTTTATTCTCAAGCCCTCCCCACATGATTAGACTTTTCCCTGAGGTTGGAATTGTGCCACCAAATTGAAATAAGTGGTTCCCATCACTGATGTCCTCAGGGTTGTGGAGGTGGACATCCTGGACAAAGTGAGGCCCTCGAAGACTGCATCAAGGCCAGCGAGCTCCTGCTGGTGACAGACATTCACTGGTGATAGAGCTGCATACTGTTGGGGCTCCTCCTGCCAGGACCTGGGTCACTGCCTCCTGCTGGCCCCTGGAGGCCAGTGTTCCAAAGAAGGTGCCCAACAGGTCAGCACATTCTGCTCCATGACTAACCCAGCACTTGTGATTGATCCAATTCTGAACTCCAGGCTCAATGGTCCCTTAGAGCCACGGAGGGAGGCCGGGCTGGGCCAAGCCAGGAGGGCCAGTGCCCTTGCATGTTTTAATGGGCATCAGCCAGCATGAGCGCCTCCATCTTTGGGCTGTGATATGATTTGGCTCTATGTCCCCACCCAAATCTCATATTGAATTGTAATCCCCAGAACTCCATGTGTCAAGGGCAGGACCTGGTGGGATGTGATCAGATAATGGGCACACTTCCCCCCATGCTGTTTTCATGATAGTGAGTGAGTTCTCTTGAGATCTGATGGTTTTATGTTTCACAGTTCCTCCTACACACACTCACTCTCTCCCACCTGCTGCCATGTAAGACACGCCTACTTCCCCTTCTGCCATGAGTGTAAGTCTCCCGAGGCCTCCCCAGCCATGTAGAACTGTGACTCAATTAAAACTCTTTTCCTTATCAATTTCCCAGTCTCCAGAAGTTCTTTACAGCACTGTGAAAATGGACTAATACAGATTATTTCAAAGACAATAAGGCAAGGGCTTTCAAGGATGGTGCCCTGCCAAGTTAGAGAGAGGAGCCAAATACATCAGAAGTCATGACAGCCTGTGTCCAGGATGGCTCTGGACTGGGTTATGGTGGGACTAAGGGGAGAAATAGATTTGTCTCCAATTGAAATTTGTGGTCAGCTTGGGGATAGAAGCTCATAAAGAAGGAATGTGGTGCAGGGGATGGGAATGTCAAAACTTGGAGGGGCCACTGGTCACAGAGGTTCTGTTGGCCGGGAACATGGTCTCAAGTCCACCTAATCCAAGATGTGGAGATGAGAGACACTTTGGGGTCAATAAGGCCAAGCTTCTCCTGTTATGAGTGGGAAACTGAGGCCAGCTGGGAAGTTACCTATCCAAAGTCATTCAGCAGCCCTAGGACTAGCGCTTAGCCTCTGACCATGTTTTTCACCTACCATAACATACATGGGTATGTGATTCCAACCAAAGCACCCAGACAGAAGCATGCCCATGAGTAAGTCTCTGACAAACACAGCTGCTCAGGAAGGGAGATGCATCACAGGGGGATGGCTAGGTGACTGGGAAGTGGGGACCAGCCTGGGCTGCTGCTGCAGGAACAGGGGAACAGGTGGGCATTCTGTATGGGCCCAGCTGCTGGCAGTGACATGTGAGGACAGAGCCAAGCTGCTCCCCTCCAGAGCCTCTCTCTTTTGGGTTCTTGGTAATACCCAAATGCCTATTAGGAGACTACTTTAAAGGAGACCCATTTAAAATCATCATCATCATCTTCATCATCATTATTATGAATCAATTCCATTTAATCTCAAATAACTCTATTTCTGTCTATGAATCTCCTTTTATAGATGAGAAAACTGAGGCAAAAGCAGTTGAAATAATTTTCCAAAGGTCCTACACAGAGTGACTGGCAGAACTGGAATCCAACCCAGGAGCCCACAGTCTCCCCAAATGCACTGCTCAGCCTCCTCTGAGAGATGGAAAATGGGATAAAATTGGAAGATGGATGCAGGAGTCCTGCAGCTAACCAAAAAGGGAGAGCAAAGAAAACTGAGAAAGAGTACAGACATACTCAGCCCAAGTAATGAGGATTAACCCACACCAGGACATAGCACCATAATGTGTCATAACACTGAGGAAAAGAGATGCATTCAGAAGCTTCCAGTGAGGAAAACAAAGCAGATCATATACACAGAACCAGGAATAAAAATGGCTTTACATGTAACAACAACCAGAATATTGATGACAATGAACCAACACCTTCAAAATGCTGAGGAGAAATAATTTCCAATCTAGGAATGGAATGACCAGCATTCAAACACGCCATCAGTAGTGTTTGTTGCACACAGACAATTTCAAAGATAAAAATGTTTCAAAATTTAACTGCCATGAACCATTTCTCAGAAAGCTACAAGAGGATGTGCTCTACGAAATAAAGGACACAGACCAAAGGAAAAACCAGGACAGGAAATGCAAACCCAAGCAAGGCCCAAGAATCCCCTGGTTGATGGCAAAAGCAAGTCCCAAGACAGCCACTGACTGCCCTGTGGCCTACAGGTAGGTTGACAGTCCTGATCCCTGCCTGTTTCTCAGTGGAATGATTAATAGCTGTCCGTCTCACTCCCCAATGTGTTCTGGTTAGCATAAGAACTAGACAGCAACCAGAACACAGTAAAGAAAACACAAAGATGCATCCAAGAAAAATAAGCCCATGACACAAACAGAACCCAGAAGCCCATTTTCAGAGAAATTTTACCTCTTTACAATAGGTAGAATTTAATGAGTGGCAGCTGCCTAGAAATTGTTGCAAATAAAATAACAAAACAATTGTTAATGCAGGCAAAAAAAGGTTACTTAAGAGAAAATGAAACCACAGTTCTGCACGTGGCTGGAGTGTGAACATTATTTATGCATTCATAACAGTATAAACCCTGTTGTGAAGTAACTAGGCTGCCAAGTGTGTGTGTTAAGGTTACAACTCTATTCTCCAACAGCACAAATGCAATAGAAAAGCTTTAAATGTAAGGCACTACATATGTTTATGTAAGATATAATTATGTACTTTTAAAATCTCAAGTTAAATACAGATAAAAATCTGCAACAACTGAAAATGGCTGATTGTGAGGCAGAAATCAGTGAGTTGGTGAGAAGTGAGAGGTTGCCTGTTGTCCTGTGTCTATAGCAAGCTTGCAGTTCAAATGCTGCTTCCAGAAATGCTGCAAGGAAGGGTCCTTGGACAGGACATGAGCCTAAGAATCTGTCAGAGAGAAGGTGAGAGATGTTCTCACAAAGTGCTGGTATGCGCCATCTAGTGGCTAGGACTGGAAAGAGGCAGAAAAGTTTGCAACCTTGAGAACTTGAAGATATTGGGGGAGAGAGGCCAATGGTGGAGGTGGGGAGCAGGGAAGGGCCTCTCGGGACTGATCAGCATGGGGAGCTACCTTGTGTTAGATGGCGTCATCTGA
Source organism: Trachypithecus francoisi (assembly GCF_009764315.1). NCBI lineage: Eukaryota > Metazoa > Chordata > Mammalia > Primates > Cercopithecidae > Trachypithecus > Trachypithecus francoisi. The sequence continues at coordinate 33,810 of NW_022680724.1, read as the reverse complement.
ATCAAGCTGAACAAGGTCACAGGAACAATCAGGTTGAGGGTGATGATGAGTGCACTGGAACTGGAGGGTTTCAGTTGCCATGAGCCTTCCAAGCAGCCACATGCAGCTGGCTAAGTCCTGAGCCCAGGGCAGAAACCAGTGGACCCAGCCTGTAGGGTGCAGTGACCAAGGGTTGGTTCAATGCCTAGAGTCAACCCTGTGATCTGATCTTAGGGGTGTTTGAGAGGCAAGCAGGGCCTGATGAAGTGAGAGCTGGGGGCCTGGGAGGTGCCACAGCTATACCATAACAGAGTTCTCAAGGACCTTAGGTTTCCAGAGCCAGGCAGCCGAGGTTCAAATCCTGACTGGTCAATTTCCTGGCTGTGACCTTGGGCAAGTTGCTTAACCTCCCTGTGCCTACCTCCAGCATGGGGCTGCTATCTGCTTGATGTATAAGGTAACATACATGGAGCAGAAAGAACTGTGTCCAGTTCAGATACAGGACAAGTCAAAGGCATGGTTGCCCCCTCATCATCCTGCCTTACATGAGAACCTGAGACTTTGAGGCAGGATTCTATGGGTGAACAATTGTGTCCTGGGGGACTCCTGAGCCCTGTGGCATGGGCATACCATGATGTGGGGACTTGGCTGAGAATGACTGGTCAAGTGTTGCCAGTGGTTGGGGGCCTGGGCCTGGGAGGCAGCCATGTGCAGAGGCCAGGTGGACCCCCAGTTAGTGGACTGATGGTCCTCATCCCCAGACACTGAACATGGCTCCCCATGAGGGGTGGACATGGGCTGGGGGCACAACTTCCCCACTGGAAGGAAACTCTTAGCAGAGACAAGACCAGGTAGGCAAAAGTCCTGAGACACCAAGCAGCTCTTCCTGCACCCATGAGCAGTGAACAACAGTAGAAGGCCCCACCCTAAGCTTCTTTCACCCACAGGAAAGCCCAGCAACAACTGCTGGGCTACACCCAGCTCTAATGTGGGCTTTGTTGTGAGGTTCTCCCTCTCTTCTTTTGATACTTTTAGGCCACATTTTGTATTTTAGTGGAACTCTTCATGGCCCACATGTAGCTCATAAGACAGTGAAAAATAACTCAATATAATCAATGTGGTATTACTTGCTCTAAAAATTATTTTCTGTGCACTTCTAAATTTCATAAAAATTATTTTTTATAATCCCTGACCAGTTCATATAAAGAATTTCATGAAGCAAAAATATTATAAGAAAAAAAGCAATTATGATTCTAGCATGTGTGGCAGGCAAATAAAGACAGAGAATTTGCATGGGGAGATTCTGAATCATGAGCCATAATATTTTACAAAAATAAGTTCAATACAAATCAGAGAATACAGATTTGTTTTCAGAATCTGTGAAGTTGCTAGTTGTACTAGTCCACTTTTATATTGCTATAAAATACTACCTGAGATTGAGTAATTTATAAAGAAAAACAGTTTAATTGACTCATAGTTCCCCAGGCTGTACAGAACGCATGGCTGGGGAGGCCTCAGGAAACTTACAATCATGGCAGAAGGCAAAGGGGAAGGAGGCACAAATTACATGGCCAGAGAAGGAAAAAGAGAAAGACAAGGTGAGAGTGCCACACTCTTTTTAAAAAGATCTCATGAGAATTCAGTCACTATCATGAGAACATCAAGGTGAATGTAGGTCCCCATGATTCAATCACCTCCCATCATGTCTCTCCTCCAACACTTGTTATTACAATTCGACATGAGATTTGGGTGGGGACACACGGCCAAATCACACTATTAGTTTTCTAGTAAATTACCAACCCTACAAAAATTGTTTTCTTTCAATATTCTTTTCTTTTCAAAATAGGTACACACATGCACACGAACCCAATTGCTTGCCTCTTAATTCCCTAACATCTAAAGATTATCTTTAGAGTAAGGGCTTTGTACATTTAACTCTATGTAAATCAAAGCTAAAAATCTGTATATGTTATATGTTTGTAGGGAAAGAGGACACATGTTCAAATAAAAATACAGGGCAAAATTTTGTTAATAGTCATTCAGGACTCAAAAATATATAGATTTTATTGGAACTCCTAAGAGTTTTCATTGCGATCATAATAACCATATAATCCTTAAAAATTTAGTTGTACATTTGAAAAATAAGAAGTATAATTGGATTATTTGTAACACAAAGGGTACATGCTTGAGATAATAGCTATCTCCTTTACTCTAATGAGATCACTACACATGTAATGACTGTATCAAAATATTCCATATATGCTCATAAATATATACATCTACATACTCACAAAAATTAAACATAACTTTAAATAACTTTAAATAAAAATGAAAATACAATCTATGGGAGCAAAGTTCTTCAAGTTATGTGTAAAGTCGCTGGCAACAGGGATTACTGGATATGTCATTTCACTATGTTACCAAATAATATATTGTTACCATCTTTTATATCCTTTAGTAAGAGGACAATTTAATGTTGGTGGCAAGATAACACTTTATTACAAGCATTATAGTCTTAATACATTAAACACAATTTGAATTTAAAACAAATTAAGGTTACACATAATCTCAAAAAAAGTGTTACAACACTAACTTCATTTTATTACACAAAACTGCAATTGGTAAAACTATTTCCTACAAACATTTAAAATCTTTCCTTTTGATTAAAATGCAGATGAATATTACTCTAAACATCCACCTCATGCATCTCTTACAAGGCTTAACTCAACCAAAAAGAACTTCTCCACTTAGATTTTCATCACAGATCTTGCATTTCACTGTCCTCACTCATCCATGGAATAATTTATGAATGGCGCCCATCTAATACAAAAAAAACCCTCATAGCTCTGATGCAGCAACAGTTGTTGACTCAGTGCTATTACATGAACAACAGGTATCAAGGAAAAACATGAAGGTATTTAAAAGTTGAATTGGATCAACATTTGCTTTTCAAAAATTCTAAAATTCAATGGAAAATTCTACAGTTCAATGGATAAAAGTACACTTTGAATGTAAATACACCTCTTCAACATTAATCTCCATTTAAAATTACATAAAACAATTCATGTAATAATTTTAGCTTTGTTTTCTATATTCAACACTCTGATTCTGTCAAATGCTTAAATGCAGACATTTTGTCTGTCTGATTTCATCTAAGCTGTGGTTTTTAAACAATGTGTTTCCACTAAAGAACACTTTCTACTTCTCTTTCAGGTTTTAGAAACACTTATTTAAACCAAATTTTAATTTTTGTGTCCAAAATAAGTTTTAAAGGCATCTGTTCTTTCATATGAAATAGGTTAGGCTGCCTATTTGTTACTCAGCTCACAGAATCGTTCTGCTTATGAAATTCTGCATGCTGCCTTTTAGTGAGTGAAGAATTTGGGGTTGGACTTGTAAAAAGTCATCTTTCCCTTAAAGAAATGAAAGAAAACAAAGCAAAGTCAGTGAAAGACAGTCTATACAGTTTCAGGAGTAAATCTATATGCGGCTTTGCCAAGCACTTGGTTGGATATAAATGCATCAACTTGTTTTTAAAAAATGCACAATTTGCTTCCCTAAAACATTATTACTTGCTTTTCAAGTTATTGACAAACACACATTTGATATGCTCTTATATGTTATAGTTTTGTAACATATGAACTCAAGACTTTCTACTCTTCATAATTAAATCCTGTTTTAAAACATCACAAAACAGGAAACAGCATTCAAATTAGATTTACTATATAAAGATACGATTCACATAGGACTGCTGAGTTTGTTGAACACTAAAACTATGAAACAATTGCTTTTTATATTAAAAAGACCATGGATAGAAGTTATGAAAATCCAAATGCAGGATAGTAATTTTTCTTTCTTTTTTAACCTAGCTGAATTTATGAAAGACTATTGCAGGTGTTTAAAAAGAAAGAAAAGTTGTTTTATCTAATACTGTAAGTAGTTGTCATTTTCTGGAAAATTTAATAGTTTTAGAGCTAATGTATCTCCACTTCTTGGTTAGGCAATAAAACAGCCTTTCACCATTGTGGAATGATGCCCTGGCTTAAAGTTTTAAAGTCTAAAGTTTAGCTCCACATCAGGCTTCTTTTGAGAATTCTATGTGGAATTTGGTATTACAGAAACTGATTAGTTTGTCAGTTTGCAGATAGATTTAGCACAGTACTCTGGATAGACTGAGATGTTCTTTCACAACGGATGATCTGTAATACCGTAAGACGCTGATCTTTAGAATTGTTTAATCAGTCTTATTTTTGTACAGTATTAGTGACCTAAGTTATTTTGCTGTCCCGTTTTTATAAATCAAATGAAGTTATAAAAGGGGACTCTGACAGTAGGTATTTTGTACATATGTATATATGTTGTCCAAACAAAAATAATAAATGACAAAGAAAAAAATGTTCTTCCATGTTCAATATATTTGTAGTGTTTCTCTTGGATACAAATTCTCTGATGTTTAATAAAGTTTTAGAAGCGTCTTCAGGGTTTTCCTCTGGCATAAAATATGTGTGCAAAAATATCTGTGATCAAAGTGAGGTGATTACACTGTCTTTACAGTTTTAATATTTATCTTCAGAATCAATACTCTTGTTCACTTTAAAGGCTTATGTTTTCTAAAAAGTCTTAATTACATGTATAATGCTTTAATTAAGTATGGAGTATTTAAAGTTGTGTAGAATTTATACAGAAACGTTTTGTCACATTCTTTGTATTTTTACAATATTTCCAAACTATAATTGCTTTCATATAGTATAAGCTGTGAACACTGACTAAATGTAATACCCCTTTCTTTGTATTGGTAGAGGCACTCTCCAGTATCAATGCTGCTGTGTACAGTGTACAGTAATGTGTGACAAACATTTAAAGGCTTTGTAACATTCTTCACATTTTTAGGGTTTCTCTACATTATGATTTATATTTAGAAGCGTTTGAGTTCTGGATAAAACTCTGTCACATTTTTCAGGTTTCTAGACTTTCTCTCAAGTATGAAGTATCTCATGATTAGAAAGGCTTAGAAGAATTAGAAGATTCTTCACATTTGTAAGATATCCTTCCAGTATGAATTATCTTATGCTTTAGAAGGCTGGAGGCCCAGTTAAAGATTTTGTCACATTCTTTGCATTTGTAGGGTTTCTCTCCTCGTATGAATTCTCTTATGATCAGTAACAGATGAGTGACACTTAAAGGCTTTCCCCATTCTTCACATTTGTAGGTTTCTCTACAGTATGAATTTTCTCATGTTCATTGAGTTTGAAGAGTATTTAAAGGCTTTGCCACATTCATCACAAGTACAGGGTTTCTCTTCAGTATGACTCCTCTTATGTCTAGTAAGGCATGACAACCAGTTAAAGGCTTTGCCACTCTTCACATTTGTGGGGTTTCTCTCCAGTATGAATTTTCTTATGTCCACTAAGGTCTGAGGCCTGTTTAAAGGCTTTGCCACACCCTTTACAAATGTAAAGTTTCTCTCCAGTATGAATTCTCTTATGTCTAGTAAGGATTGAGAACCGTTAAAGGCTTTGCCACAATCCTCACATTTGTAGGGTTTCTCTCCAGTATGAATTATCTTATGTTTTGTCAGGTCTGAGGTGGACTTAAATGCTTTGCTACATTCATCACATTTGTAGGGTTTCCCTCCACAATGAATGCTCTTATGTTTACTGAGGGTTGAGCGATACTTAAAGGCTTTCCCACATTCTCCACATTTGTAGGCTTTCTCTCCAGTATGAGTTTTCTTATGTTCATTAAGGTTTGAGGAGTATTTAAAGGCTTTGCCACATTGATCACAATTATAGGGTTTCTCTCCAGTATGAGTCATCATATGTCTAGTAAGGCATGAGACCCACATAAAGGCTTTGCCACATTTTTCACATTTCATTTGTAGGGTTTCTCTCCAGTATGAATTTTCTTATGTCCACTAAGGTATGAGGCCTCTTTAAAAGCTTTGCCACACTCTTTACAAATGTAAGGTTTCTCTCCAGTATGAATTCTCTTATGGCTACTAAAAGTTGAGAACCATTTAAAGGCTTTGCCACAATCCTCACATTTGTAGGGCTTCTCTCCAGTACAATTCTCTTATGTTTTGTCAGGACTGAGATGCACTTAAAGGCTTTGCCGCACATCACACTTGTAGGGTGTGTCTCCAATGTGAATTCTCTTGTGTATAATAAGCTTGCAGACTGTAAAAAACCTTTGCCACATTCATCACATTCGTAGGGTTTCTCTCCAGTATGAATTCTCTCATGTTTAATAAGGTTTGAGGGTGAGTTAAAGGCTTTGCCATATTCTTCACATTTGTAGGGATTATCTCTAGTGTGGATTCTCTGATGTTGAGTTAGGAGTGAGAACATGGGAAAGAATTTGCCATATTCTTTTTTTTTAATATATCTTTAAGTTCTAGGTACATGTGCATACGTGCAGGTTTTTTACATATGATACTTGTGCCATGTTGGTGTGCTGCACACATCAACTCGTCAGCACCCATCAAGTCATCATTTCTATCATGTATAACTCTCCAATGCAATCCTCGCCCCTCCCCCCTCCCCATGATAGGCTCCAGTGTGTGATGTTCCCCTTCCCGAGTCCAAGTTTCCTCATTGTTCAGTTCCCACCTATGAGTGAGAACATGCGGTGTTTGGTTTTCTCTTCTTGTGATAGTTTGCTAAGAATCATGGTTTCCAGCTGCATCCATGTCCCTAAAGGACACAAACTCATCCTTTTTTATGGCTGCATAGTTTTCCATGGTGTATATGTGCCACATTTTCTTAATCCAGTCTGTCACAGATGGACATTTGGGTTGATTCCAAGTCTTTGCTATTGTGAATAGTGCCGCAATAAACATACATGTGCATGTGTCTTTGTAGTAGAATAATTTATAATCCTTTTGGTATATACCCAGTAGTGGGATGGCTGGGTCATATGGTACATCTAGTTCTAGATCGTTGAGGAATTGCCATACTGTTTTCCATAATGGTTGAACTAGTTTACAATCCCACCAACAGTGTAAAAATGTTCCTATTTCTCCACATCCTCTCCAACACCTGTTCTTTCCAGATTTTTTAATGATTGCCATTCTAACTGGTGTGAGATGGTATCTCATTGTGGTTTTGATTTGCATTTCTCTGAGGGCGAGTGATGATGAGCATTTTTTCATGTGTCTGTTGGCTGTATGGATGTCTTCTTTTGAGAAATGTCTGTTCATATCCTTTCCCCACTTTTTGATGGGGTTGTTTGTTTTTTTCTTGTATGTTTGTTTGAGTTCTTTGTAGATTCTGGATATTAGCCCTTTGTCAGATGAGTAGGTTGCAAAAATTTTCTCCCATTCTGTAGGTTGCCTGTTCACTCTGATGGTAGTTTCTTTTGCTGTGCAAAAGCTCTTTAGTTTAATGAGATCCCATTTGTCAATTTTGGCTTTTGCTGCCGTTGCTTTTGGTGTTTTAGACATGAAGTCCTTGCCCATGCCTATGTCCTGAATGGTACTACCTAGATTTTCTTCTAGGCTTTTATGGTATTAGGTCTAACATTGAAGTCTCTAATCCATCTTGAATTAATTTTCGTATAAGGGGTAAGGAAAGGATCCAGTTTCAGCTTTCTACTTATGGCTAGCCAATTTTCCCAGCACCATTTATTAAATAGGGAATCCTTTCCCCATTTCCTGTTTTTGTCAGGTTTGTCAAAGATCAGATGGCTGTAGATGTGTGGTATTATTTCTGAGGACTCTGTTCTGTTCCATTGGTCTATTTCTCTGTTGTGGTACCAGTACCATGCTGTTTTGGTTACTGTAGCCTTGTAGTATAGTTTGAAGTCAGGTAGCGTGACACCTCCAGCTTTGACCTTTTGACCTAGGATTGTCTTGGCAATGCGGGTTCTTTTTTGGTTCCATATGAACTTTAAAGCAGTTTTTTCCAATTCTGTGAAGAAAGTCATTGGTAACTTGATGGGGATGGCATTGAATCTATAAATCACCTTGGGCAGTATGGCCATTTTCACGATATTGATTCTTCCTATCCATGAGCATAGTATGTTCTTCCATTTGTTTGTGTCCTCTTTGATTTCACTGAGCAGTGGTTTGTAGTGCTCCTTGAAGAGGTCCTTTACATCCCTTGTATGCTGGATTCCTAGGTATTTTATTCTCTTTGAAGCAATTGTGAATGGAAGTTCATTCCTGATTTGGCTCTCTGCTTGTCTGTTACTGGTGTATAAGAATGCTTGTGATTTTTGCACATTAATTTTGTATCCTGAGACTTTGCTGAAGTTGCTTATCAGCTTAAGGAGATTTTGGGCTGAGACAATGGGGTTTTCTAAATATACAATCATGTCATCTGCAAACAGGGACAATTTGACTTCTTCTTTTCCTAACTGGATACCCTTGATTTCTTTCTCTTGCCTGATTGCCCTAGCCAGAACTTCCAACACTATGTTGAATAGGAGTGGTGAGAGAGGGCATCCCTGTCTTGTGCCAGTTTTCAAAGGGAATTTTTCCAGTTTTTGCCCATTCAGTATGATATTAGCTGTGGGTTTGTCATAAATAGCTCTTATTATTTTGAGGTACGTTCCATCAATACCGAATTTATTGAGCGTTTTTAGCATAAAGGGCTGTTGAATTTTGTCAAAAGCCTTTTCTGCATCTATTGAGATAATCATGTGGTTCTTGTTTTTGGTTCTGTTTATATGCTGGATTACGTTTATTGATTTGCGAATGTTGAACCAGCCTTGCATCCCAGGGATGAAGCCCACTTGATCATGGTGGATAAGCTTTTTGATGTGCTGCTGAATCCAGTTTGCCAGTATTTTATTGAGAATTTTTGCATCGATGTTCATCAGGGATATTGGTCTAAAATTCTCTTTTTTTGTTGTGTCTCTGCCAGGCTTTTGTATCAGGATGATGTTGGCCTCCTAAAAAGAGTTAGGGAGGATTCCCTCTTTTTCTATTGATTGGAATAGTTTCAGAAGGAATGGTACCAGCTCCTCCTTGTACCTCTGGTAGAATTCAGCTGTGAATCCATCTGGTCCTGGACTTTTTTTGGTGGGTAGGCTATTAATTGTTGCCTCAATTTCAGAGCCTGCTATTGGTCTATTCAGGGATTCAACTTCTTCCTGGTTTAGTCTTGGGAGAGTGTAAGTGTCCAGGAATTATCCATTTCTTCTAGATTTTCTAGTTGATTTGCGTAGAGGCATTTATAGTATTCTCTGATGGTTGTTTGTATTTCTGTGGGGTTTGTGGTGATATCCCCTTTATCATTTTTATTGCGTCTATTTGATTCCTCTCTCTTTTCTTCTTTATTAGTCTTGCTAGCGTCTGTCAATTTTGTTGATCTTTTCAAAAAACCAACTCCTGGATTCATTGATTTTTTGGAGGGTTTTTTGTGTCTCTATCTCCTTCAGTTCTGCTCTGATCTTAGTTATTTCTTGCCTTCTGCTAGCTTTTGAATGTGTTTACTCTTGCCTCTCTAGTTCTTTTAATTGTGATGTTAAAGTGTCAATTTTAGATCTTTCCTGCTTTCTCTTGTGGGCATTTAGTGCTATAAATTTCCCTCTACACACTGCTTTAAATGTGTCCCAGAGATTCTGGTATGTTGTATCTTTGTTCTCATAGGTTTCAAAGAACATCTTTATTTCTGCTTTCATTTCGTTATGTACCCAGTAGTCATTCAGGAGCAGGTTGTTCAGTTTCCATGTAGTTGAGCGGTTTTGATTGAGTTTCTTAGTCCTGAGTTCTAGTTTGATTGCACTGTGGTCTGAGAGACAGTTTGTTATAATTTCTGTTCTTTTCCATTTGCTGAGGAGTGCTTTACTTCCAATTATGTAGTCAATTTTGGAATAAGTGTGATGTGGTGCTGAGAAGAATGTATATTCTGTTGATTTGGGGTGGAGAGTTCTATAGATGCCTATTACGTCCTCTTGGTGCAGAGATGAGTTCAATTCCTGTATATCCTTGTTAACTTTCTGTCTCGTTGATCTGTCTAATGTTGACAGTGGAGTGTTGAAGTCTCCCATTATTATTGTATGGGAGTCTAAGTCTCTTTGTAGGTCTCTAAGGACTTGCTTGATGAATCTGGGTGCTCCTGTATTGGGTGCATAGATATTTAGGAGAGTTAACTCTTCCTGTTGAATTGATCCCTTTACCATTATATAATGGCCTTCTTTGTCTCTTTTGATCTTTGATGGTTTAAAGTCTGTTTTATCATAGACTAGGATTGCAACCCCTGCTTTTTTTTGTTCTCCATTTGCTTGGTAGATCTTCCTCCATCCCTTTATTTTGAGCCTATGTATGTCTCTGCATGTGTGATGGGTCTCCTGAATACAGCAGACTGATTGGTCTTGACTCTTTATCCAGTTTGCCAGTCTGTGTCTTTTAATTGGAGCATTTAGTCCATTGACATTTAAGGTTAATATTGTTATGTGTGAACTTGATCCTGTCATTATGATATTAACTGGTTATTTTGCTCGTTAGTTGATGCAGTTTCTTCCTAGCCTCGATGGTCTTTACATTTTGGCATGTTTTTGCAATGGCTGGTACCGGTTGTTCCTTTCCATGTTTAGGGCTTCCTTCAGGGTCTCTTGTCAGGCAGGCCTGGTGGTGACAAAATCTCTAAGCATTTGCTTATCTGTAAAGGATTTTATTTCTCCTTCACTGATGAAACTTAGTTTGGCTGGATATGAAATTCTGGGTTGAAAATTCTTTTCTTTAAGAACGTTGAATATTGGCCCCCACTCTCTTCTGGCTTGTAGAGTTTCTGCCGAGAGATCTGCTGTTAGTCTGATGGGCTTCCCTTTGTGGGTAACCCGACCTTTCTCTCTGGCTGCCCTTAAGATTTTTTCCTTCATTTCAACTTTGGTGAATCTGGCAATTATGTGTCTTGGAGTTGCTCTTCTGGAGGAGTATCTTTGTGGCGTTCTCTGTATTTCCTGAATTTGAATGTTGGCCTGCCCTACTAGGTTGGGGAAGTTCTCCTGGATGATATCCTGAAGAATGTTTTCCAACTTGGTTCCATTTTCCCCCTCACTTTCAGGCACCCCAATCAGATGTAGATTTGGTCTTTTTACATAATCCCATACTTCTTGCAGGCTTTGTTCATTTCTTTTTCTTCTTTTTTCTTTTGGTTTTCTCTTCTCGCTTCATTTCATTCATTTGATCCTCAATCGCTGATACTCTTTCTTCCAGTTGATCGAGTCTGTTACTGAAGCTTGTGCATTTGTCACGTATTTCTCATGTCATGGTTTTCATCTCTGTCATTTCATTTATGACCTTCTCTGCATTAATTAGACTAGCTGTCAATTCTTCCACTCTTTTTTCAAGATTTTTAGTTTCTTTGCGCTGGGTACGTAATTCCTCCTTTAGCTCTGATAAGTTTGATGGGCTGAAGCCTTCTTCTCTCATCTCGTCAAAGTCATTCTCTGACCAGCTTCGATGCGTTGCTGGCGATGGGCTGCGCTCCTTTGCAGGGGGAGATGCGCTCTTATTTTTTGAATTTCCAGCTTTTCTGCCCTGCTTTTTCCCCATCTTTGTGGTTTTATCTGTCTCTGGTGTTTGATGATGGTGAGGTACTGATGGGGTTTTGGTATAGGTGTCCTTCCTGTTTGATAGTTTTCCTTCTGACAGTCAGGACCCTCAGCTATAGGTCTGTTGGAGATTGCTTGAGGTCCACTCCCGACCCTGTTTGCCTGGGTATCAGCAGCAGGGGTTGCAGAAGAGAGAATATTGCTGAACAATGAGTGTACCTGTGTGATTCTTCCTTTGGAAGCTTCCTCTCAGGGGTGTACTCCACCCTGTGAGGTGTGGGGTGTCAGACTGCCCCTAGTGGGGGATGTCTCTCAGTTAGGCTACTCAGGGGTCAGGGACCCACTTGAGCAGGCAGTCTGTCCGTTCTGAGATCTCAACCTCCGTGTTAGGAGATCCACTGCTTTCTTCAAAGCTGTCAGACAGAGTCGTTTGCATCTGCAGAGTTCTGCTGCCTTTTTCTTGTTTTTTTTTTTTTTTTTTTAGCTGTGCCCTGTCCCCAGAGGTGGAGTCTACAGAGACAGGCAGGTTTCCTTGAGCTGCTGTGAGCTCCACCCAGTTTGAGCTTCCCAGCGGCTTTGTTTACCTACTTAAGCCTCAGCAATGGGGGCACCCCTCCCCCAGCCTCCTGCTGCCTTGCGGTTAGATTGCAGACTGCTGTGTTAGCAATGAGGGAGGCTCCGTGGGCGTGGGACCTCCCGGCCAGGTGTGGGATATATTCTCCGGTGTGCCCGTTTGCTTAAAGCGCAATATTGGGGTGGGAGTTACCCGATTTTCCACGTGTTGTGTGTCTCAGTTCCCCGGCTAGGAAAAGGGATTCCGTTCCCCCTTGCGCTTCCCAGGTGAGGCGATGCCTCGCCCTGCTTCAGCTCTCGCTGGTCGGGCTGCAGCAGCTGACCAGCACCGATTGTCCAGCACTCCCTAGTGAGATGACCCCAGTACCTCAGTTGAAAATGCAGAAATCACCGGTCTTCTGTGTCACTCGCGCTGGGAGTTGGAGACTGGAGCTGTTCCTCTTCGGCCATCTTCCAGAGTATCTCTCTATGCTCCTCTGTATAATATTGCTAGCCTGGAAGAGATACTTGCAAACAATATTCAAAACAGCATCATTCACAATAGCCAAATGGTGGTAGCAACCCAACTGTCCCTGGGTGGATGGACGCATCGACACAATGCTGTCTAAGCAGACAGTGGAATAGTGTTCAGCCTTGAAAAGGAAGGAGATTCTGACACCTGCTGCATCAAGAATGAACCTTGATTAGGCTGAGCAAAATAAACCAGACAAAAAGACAAATGCTGTATTATTCCACTTTTCCAAGGCACCTAGAGTAGTCAAATCCATAGATACAGACAGGAGAATGGTGGCTGCCAGGGTCTGAGGAAGGTTGGGAATGGGGAGTTGTTCTTTAATGAGGTACAGAGTTTTAGTTTTACAAGGTGAAAAGCATTCTGGAAATTGGTTGCACAACAATGTGAATGTACTTAATGCCACTGGAATGTACACTTAAGCATAGTTAGACAGTAAATTTTATGTTACATTTATTTTACCACAATTTTTATAGTGGGGTAGTTATGCCTATCTCCTTGCATTGCTGTAAGGACTTCATGAGATAACATATAAGGAACCACCTAGCATGTTGCCTGGCACATAGTAACTGCTCAGTAAATCACAATTGGATGTTATGGAAGATTAAGTTACCTGACTTATGTGAGGCTTGCTCTCCTCAGCTGAAAATTTTTCCAACAAATATTAGATGAGACCCTACTGTATTATGCTGTGTTCATAAATAGCACTCTGCCTTTTCCCTTCCCACAGAGTGCAGTGAGTAGAAGACACTTGTCTGCACCCAAAAAGCTCCATGTTGATGGTGAGAAGGGAAAGCTGGATGGAGGGGTTTCTGGAACTCCTGTGAGGGGGGATGCTGAGAAATGAGGCAGGGGCCCAACATCTTCCACCCCCACTAAAGTTGCCTTGTACTTCCCAGCTGGGTCTGTACTTTATAGAAGTTGCCACTTTTTCTGCCTCTATTACCTCATGGCCCAGTCAGCACAATTACCTTCTTTGCCATGATCACCATCAACATCCTTACATCACCTATCATCATCACCATCACCATTCTCACCATCATCATCTTCTTCATCACCATCATCCTCAACATAACTATCACTATCATTATCACCACCTTCACCATCACCATCCTCATCGTCATAAATATCATTATCATTATAACCCTCACCGTCCTCACCATCATCATCACTATCCTCATCACCATCACCAACCTCACCATCACCATCCCCATACTCACCATCACCATCCTCATTATCATCATCAGTCTCACCCTCACCATTCTCAGCAGCATCAGCAGCAGCATCCTCATCATAACTATCACTATCATCACCACCTTCACCATCACCATCCTCAACGTCATGATTATCATCATTATCGCCATCAGCATCCCAACCATCACCATCCTTACCATCATCATCACCATGCTCACCTTCACCATTCTCACCATCATCATCATCACCATCATCCTCAGAGTAACTGTCACTATCATCACCACCTTCACCATCACCATCCTCAACATCCTCACTGTCATCAACATTACTATCCTCACCAGCATCCTCAGTGTAACTATCACTATCATGATCACTACCTTCACCATCACCATCCTCACCATCATCATCATCAACATAACTATCACTATCATTATCACCACCTGCACCATTACCATCCTCACCATCATCATCATCATCATCATCATCATCACAACCACAATTATGAAAATCTTGGAGGAAAAGGAGAGGAGGTAGCATATTAAAATACAGGTACTTTGATGAGGAGTAACAGGCAGAGTTGAAGCTGGGGAGGGGATATCAAACCATGGAGACCCCCAGAACATAAAACTAAGAAGCTCAGCCTTTTGCCCAGAATCAGAGGCACCCTTGAAGAGTTATCAGCAGGAGAGTATGCAGTCAGATTTGTGTTTAGGCAGAACATTGAGCAATCCTCAGAAGGAAGAAGCAGAGGGAGGGAGGCCCACAGAGGAGATAGAACCTTCAACACCAACCAGGGTCCTGGTCCTGGGTCCAGCAGATCTGGCAGGAATGAGGGATTGGAGTCTCATGGGTAGCGGCTGCAACTAGGCAGGGAAAGGTCTCAGTCTCCCTGTCACTCTCTTCCCTGCTCCCAACTTTCCTGTCCCACCTTTGCTAATAGGCTCAACACCTCCAACTGCACCCACCCACTAGATTTGCCCCAATTCCTCCTCCTCTCTCATGCCTGAGGCCCAGGTGACTTCCATATCTGACCAGGTCTACTTTAGGATTTTAATGAGATAACCTGGGTAGAAGTACTGGTGCCCTGCCAGCCACAGCAGGTACTCCACATATGGTAAACTGGAACTGTCTTCTCAGTTCCTACAGCCTTGGGTTCAAATTCTCCCTAATCCAGATGACCACTGTCTCTCACCTGAGCAGAGAAGCCTCCCATTGGTCTGACTGTCCCAGACCTTCCTCCTTCCAGATATCAGCCTGATAATTTTCTCAAACTGCAAATCTGGTCATGTCCTTCCCTTGTCCCATCGACTGAAGAGTAAGATCCAAATTCCTTAGCATGACACCCCAGGGCCTGAGGAGCTGAGGTCCCTCCATTTCCACCTTGACTTGTTCCCCTCCCCCTCTAGTAGCATTGCTGACCCACTTGCTTTGTTCTTTCACCACATGGCTTTGATCATGTTAGTCTTCTGCCTGGACAGTCTTCCCACATCTTCTCCACCTCGTGAATTTCTGCTTAACCTACAAAGCCCAGTTCACCTTCTCTGTGAATCCTGCTTCCTTCCCATCATGCAGTAAATTGTCTCTCCCACTAGACCTCCAGCCCCTAAAAATCAGGGACTGCTTAATGCATGTTGGTATTGGCTACCCCTCGCTTAATTACCCTAATCAGCTAATTCTATCCCTTGTATTTATGTTTCCCTTTTTACTGAAGCTTCTCACAGGCCAGGCACTGAGATCCAGGGGAGAACACTGAGAGGAGGACAAGCATGAACACTGAAGGCTGCAATGGCACAGACACCAAGAGACCATGTGGGATGCAGGAAGCCTCATCTCTAGAGTGTCTTCCTGGTTCACCATGCACTTTCCTCCCTTCCCTTATTGGAGTCACCTTGTGCTGGTTCTAACAGCCTGTGTCCCTGAAACACGCACTCCCACACACAAATAGACCCACGCCCATCCACATGTACCTGCCCATACATAGAGAGACCTCTGTGTGTAGCCCCCAGTGCTACAAATGCTAATCTTGAGAATGAAGATCTTGCAAGTGCCATGTGCCAGGCATGATGCCAGGTCCCCGACAACCAAGTCAATATATCCAAAGTATTATCTTTCAACAAATAATAAATCTATAATATTGTATGCATATAAAAAAGCAATGTCAATTAAACTCCTGGTATATTAATTGGTTGACATGTTTCTTAATTTTTTTCTTAAAAATACTTCTGAATAATGTCAGATTTATAGAAAAACTGCAATAATAATATTGACTGTTCCCATATTTCCCAGATCCAATTTCCCCAACAATTACATCTTATGTTCTTATGGTATATTTGTCACAATAAATGAGCCTATAAAATACAATATTAATATTATTAGGTAAAGACTACACTTTATTCAGATTTTTATAATTTTTTTTCTGTTCTAGGCTTCTATCCAGTAACAATCAACATTGCTATTATTACTTCAAATATTTTTTCTACTCTATTTTTTCTTTCTTCTTCTTCTGATATTACATTTATATATATGCTACACCTATTAAAATTGTTCCATAATTCTTGGATATTCTGTTCTCCTTGTTCATTATTTTTTTTCTTTTGTTTGCATTTCAGTTTGTGAAATTCCTGTCAATTTTTTTATTTTTTATTCATATATACATTTTTATTATACTTTAAGTTCTAGGGTACATGTGCACAACCTGCAGGTTTGTTACATATGCATACATGTGCCATGTTGGTGTGCTGCACCCGTTAACTCATCATTTACATTAGGTATATCTCCTAATGCTATCCCTCCCTCCTCCCCCCCTACCCAACAGCAGGCCCCGTGTGTGATGTCCCCTTCCTTGTCCAATGTTCTCATTGTTCAATTCCCACTTTTGAGTGAGAACATGCGGTGTATTTTTTTGTCCTTGCAATAGTTTGCTTAGAATGATGGTTTCCAGCTTCATCCATGTCCCCACAAAGGACATTAACTCATCCTTTTTTAAGGCTGCATAGTATTCCATGGTGTATATGTGCCACATTTCCTTAATCCAGTCTATCATTGATGGACATTTGGGTTGGTTCCAAGTCTTTGCTATTGTGAATAGTGCCACAATAATCATACGTATGCATGTGTCTTTATAGCAGCATGATTTATAATCCTTTGGATATATACCCAGTAATGGGATGGCTGGGTCAAATGGTATTTCTAGTTCTAGATCCTTGAGGAATCACCACACTGTTTTCCACAATGGTTGAACTAGGAATGTAAAGTGTTCCTGTTTCTCCACATCCTCTCCAGCACCTGTTGTTTCCTTTTTTATGTTGCTGACTTTTTAATGATTGCCATTCTAACTGGTGTGAGATGGTATCTCATTGTGGTTTTGATTTGCATTTCTCTGATGGCCAGTGATGATGAGCATTTTTTCACGCATCTGTTGGATGCATAAATGTCTTCTTTTGAGAAGTGTCTGTTCATATCCTTTGCCCACTTTTTGATGGGTTTTTTTTTTCTTGTAAATTTCCTGCCTCAGACTCCCGAATGGGTGGGATTACAGGCCTGGAGCACCACACCTGGCTAATTTTGTATATTTAGAGATGCGGTTTTTCCATGTTGGCCAGGCTGGTTTTTAACTGGCCTCAAAGAACCCACCCTCTTCAACCTCCCCAAGTGCTGGGATTACAGGTGTGAGCCACTGTGCCTGGCCTATTTTGGGGGATTTTTTAATTTAAAAGTTGAATAATTTTTGGCCAGGTGCAGTGGTTGACTCCTGTAATCCCAGAACTTTAGGAGATCGAGACTGGTGGATTGCTTGAGCCTATGAGTTCAAGACCAACCTGGGCAACACAGTGAGATGGTCACTCTTGATTTTTTTTTTTTTTTGAGATGGAGTCTCACTCTGTTGCCCAGAACTCCTGACCTCAATTGATCCACCTGCCTTGACCTCCCAAAGTGCTGGAATTACAGGATTGAACCACTGTGCCTGGCCAACACCGACTCTGGTTTTTTGTCTCTGTTTTTTTTTTTTTTTTTAATAACATTTTAAATTGTTTTTGTTTGTATTTTCTTACAATTAAATGAACTTTTATAAGGATTTATTAAACTATCTCAGATTTTTGAAAGGCAGACTTACTCATTCAGCATTGTTAATTACTTCATAACAAACTACCCCACAACTTAGGGGCTTAAAGCAGTGAGTTACTATTTTTCCTGCATCTGTGGTCAGGAGTTGGGGCAGCTGGAATTACATGGTTGGGCTGTTCTCCCAGTCTCATTTGTGACTACCCATGTGACTGTTTTCCCCTCCAGCCAGGCGGGAGGGCCATATAGCCTTCACTTAGGTGGCTGCATGTCAACTTTCCTGACATGGCCTCCACGTGGTATCTTTAGCAGCATAGCTGGACTTCCCTACAACATGGCAGCTGGCTTCCAAGAGGAGGAAGAAATGGCAGCTGCCAGTCCTCATAGCTCCTAGAACAACACTTGGAAACAGTAAGTTCGAAGGCCAGCACAGATTCAGGGGAGGGTAACTCACCTCCACCTTTTGATAAGAGCAGCAGCCTATAGGTACAGGCAGACCGTTGATCATTTTGGGAGCATCATGGAGACTAGCTACCACAGAGACCTTCCCAGCACCTGAGGATTAAGCTTTCTCTACCAAAGGAGGCGTCCAGCAGAACTCCTACCCCTCCCCACCACAACTTGCTCTGCCTTGGCCCCGAAATTACTGCAGCCCACACACTGTGCCTTAATGATTTTAGTCCCTTTTCTTTTATCAAGCTGGTTCTAAATTCCTAACTCCAGGAAGAAGGTCTGTCTAATTGGAAGACAAATATTTGTAAGAGCTGTGTTGGAAATGTTCTACATCATTTTTACAGAGACAGACATCTTACTGGGATATTGTTGTCTGGTGGCCATCTTTATACCTACTGCTCAAGCTCCACGTGGAGGGAATGCCAGCTAGCGCTGTGAGGGTCAGCTCAGCAGGTGGACTCTGGTAGGACACGCTCTGGGTCAGATGCAGCCCGGGCACACTTGTTACATGCCCCTGCTGCCTGAGACCCTGTTGTAACAACGTGAATGAATGTAAAACCTGAAACCCATGACCAGGGAAGAGGGTAGGAAGGAGTAATTTCTCTGTGTTTCCAGATCCCAAGAAACTCTGGGAGGTTGTGGGTCATGGAGGAGGAGGATGACCCTCCATTGCAATCCTGGTAGGCTTCCGAGTCCAGAGGTGCCCATTGTAAAAGAAACCAGGCCGCTAGTGGGCACCTCAGGCTGTCTATGTATACCCCAAAGCAAGGAAAGCTTTGCATGTACTTGTCTAAAGGAATAACCAAATTGTCTGGAGTGAGCTCATGCGTTCAGTGTGGGTGTTAGCATCCCAAGTTAAAGCCCTCCTTATCCTGTCATTACCTGGATCCAGTTCTCACAGCTGGACCCAATTTGTGCACTCTACAGTGATGTCTGCCTGCAAGGCCCTGTTCTGCATGCCTCATGCGTGTGAACTCATTTGATCCCTACTCAGCTGCAATACCATTCGTTCCAGTTTACAGACAAGGAAACTCAGGCATGAAGATACTAATTGTTTTGTTCAGGATGTCACTTTGCTGATGTCAGAGCCCACGCTCTTAGTCACACCTTTTACTGACTCCTGAATCTTTGAAAGCAAAAGATACCCAACACTCACTTTAATTCCTTAACACCTTAATTTCTATGGGTGGGACTACTCTGCAAGGGAGACTCAGGGATACAAAAATAGCTATGCCTGGGGGTTATAGGCGATAGTGATAATGGCATCTCCAAACATTCCAGCCAACTTCCTGAAGGAAGGTTCAAGAAGATTTGGCACCCATTGAATGAGAAGACAGGGGTCCTGGCACCTCTGTGTCAGCACCTAGAGGGACAGTGTGGAGATACATTTACTGGAACTGGATGTATTTCTGGACGTTTGCTTGCTTGACCATTTAAAATTAAATACCTATCTATTTTGCACTTAACATAGTATTATGGAAAAGTAATATGTGTTTCTGGTTTGCAATTTGGAAACTATTTGTACAGAATTGAATCCTCATTAGAGAACAAAGGCGAAACTCAGGGACTAGGGAGGCTGAGACGGCATCAGAATGGGGCAGACACTTCGGAATTTATCAGAGAAGAAGGCCTGGGCTGAGCCACCAACCAGCTAGAATCAAGGGACAAAAAGATAGGCCCAACTGTTCCCCAGGAGAGCAAGGAGAGGACAAAGATGCTCACATGCCTCTGATGAATGGAGATATTTTCCTACCTTCAGCTTTTTATTTATTTATTTGTTTAGTCAGGGTGTTGCTCTGTTGCCCAGGTTGGAGTACAGTGGTGTGATCATAGTTCACTGCACCCTCAAATTACTGGATTCAGGTGATCTTTCCACCCCAGCCTCCTGAATAGCTGGGACTATAGGTGTGCACCACAATGCCTGGCTAATTTTTTTCAACCTTTTTTCATAAAATTAACTCAAAATGGGTCAAAAATGTAAATTTACAAGCTAAACTATATGTTAGCGGACAGCAAAGGCATACATCTTCATGACCTTGGATTAGGCAACAGCAGTTTCTTAGATGTGATGCCAAAAACCACATTCAACAAAACATAGATAAATTCGACTTCATCAAAGTTAAAAATTTGTATATCATAAGACATTGTCAAAATAAGGAAAACAAGAATATATTAGCAACTCACATATCAGGTAAGGGTTTAATATCCAGAATACATAAAGAACTTCTCCAACTCAACACCAAAAGAAAAAAAAAATGCAACTGAAAAACGGGCAATATATTTGAATAAGTATCTCCAAAAAGATGAGATAAAAATGGCCAAGAAGTACACGAAAAGATGCTTAGCATCATTAGGGGATTGCAAATAACCACAGTAAGATGCCACTTCATACCCATTATAATGGCTGTGATTTAAAAAAAGAGACAATAATAAGTATTGACAAAGATGTAGAGAAATTGAAATTCTCTTTTTTCTTGTGATGGAGCCCCTCTCTGTCACCCAGGCTGGAGTGCAGTGGCATAATCTTGGCTTACTGCAGCCTCCACCTCCCAGCTTCAAGTAATTCTCCTGCCTCAGCATCCCAAGTAGCTAGGACTACAGGCACAGACCACCTAGCTAATTTTGTATTTTTCCTAGAGACCGGGAGGGGGAGCTCATCGTGTTTGCCAGGCTGGTCTCGAACTCTTGACCTCGGGTGATCCACCCATCTCGGCCTCCCAAAGTGTTGGGGGTACAGGTGTGAACCACCACACTTAGCAGAGAAACTGGAATTCTCATACATTGCTGGAGAGAATGTGAAATGGTACAGCTGCTGTGGAAGACAGTATGACAGTTCTACAAGAAATTAAATGTAGAGTTACCGTATGACCCAGACGTTTTCTACTCTTAGGTATATACTCAAGGAAAGAAACCAAGTCCACACAAAAACATACACAGATGCATACACAGTAGCATCATAACATCATTCCTAATAGCACAAAGTGGAAACAATCCAGGTGTCTACTAGCTGTTGAATGGATGAACAGTGTGTGGAATTTCCACACAATGGAATATCATATGGTCACACAAAGGAATGTACGACTGATACATTCTACAAAATGGATGAAGCTTTAAAGCATTACGTAAATGAAGCAGTCACAAAAGACCACGTTGCGTTTTTATAAAATTTCCCAAGAGGCCAGGCACAGTGGCTCACACCTGTAATCCCAGCACTTTGGGAGGCCAAGGCAGGCAGATGACGAGGTGAGGAGTTCGAGACCAGACTGGCCAATATGGTGAAATCCCATCTCTACTAAAAATACAAAAATTAACTGGGCATGGTGGCGCACAGCTGTCGTCCCAGCTACTCAGGAGGTTGAGGCAAAAGGACCACTGGAACTCAAAAGGTGGAGGTTGCAGTGAGCTGAGATTGCACCACTGTACTCCAGCCTGGGCAATAGAGCAATACTCCATTAAAAAAAAAAAAAAAGCCAAAGATGGGTACTCTCTTTAATAGAGTTTCAGTTTCCCATGGCTGCCATAACAAGATACCATAAAGTTGGAGGCTCCTATCTCTGGGTCCATGGCTTTGGCCTCTGAGCCCCATGACTCTGCTCTCATGGTTATCTTTCTTTTCTTACAGAGTAGCATGTGTTTGAGGCTGAGTAGTTTTATCAGCCTATTTTCTGCCTCTAAATTTTGGGAGTTCTTTGATTTTGTCTAGTCTCTAAACTTTCTATGATTTTGTCTAGTCTGTAAACTTTCTAGTCCAAGGTGGCAGTGTTTCTTCTCATAGAACATTCTAAAATCCTTGTGGAATTTCTGCGTATATGATGGAATTCATGGCGTTAGATGAGGTTTCTCCACAGATCTTTCTTAGATAATTTAGTCTCTTTGCCTCACTTCTGTGAGATGATTGAGGGGATTCATGAGTCCCATGTTTAATATCTTTGGCACTAGGAAAATTTGCAAGGCATGTCATACCATTGACATTCTCTACAGAAGACGCTTTCCTAACTGGATCTTCTAGTTTTAGCATTTTGGTTTTTTGCAATGTGAATAGCCTGAGAATTTCCCAAATCATCAAGTCTAGGTTCTTTTTGGCATAATAGTTCTTCCCTCAGTTTGTCTATTTTGTTGTACTTTTAAATTCTTTGTAGTACCTCAATTTATCTCTCTCCTCTTGCATTTACTATAAGTGGAAAGAGAACAAAGCTGAGTCTTGAGTGCTTTGATTACAAGTCTGCTCACCTAAATGTGCAAGCTCATTGCTTATGATTCTGCCTTCCACACAGCTATAGGACACAATCCAACTAAATTTTTGCTATTCTATAGCAAAGAACATCTTTGCTCTAGTTTCCTGTAACGTGTTCCTTGTTTCCTCTGTGCCCTTAGAATCACCTTTAATGTTCATGTGTTTACCAACATTCTGCTTTTGACAGTATATGTATTCTTGACAATAACACAGGCTTTCTATTAAGTTGCTGAATTCCTTTAAGGCAGAATATGGATGACAGTGTCTTTAACATCCACATGTCTACCAACAGCCTTGTCAAGGCAACCTAGGCCTTTTTTTAATCATGGTTTCTCACAATTCTACTAGCATTGCTGATTTATTATCCAATTTCAAAGCCACTGCCACATTTTTAGGTACCCCACTCCTGGCAGGAAAAAATGCGTATGTTTCCTGTGACTGCTATAACAAGTTCCCACAAACTTGATAGCTTAAAAGAACAGAAATTTAATCTCTCACAATTCTGAAGACCAGAAGTTCTCAAAGACTGTACCATGGGCAAAAACCACAGTGGCAGCAGGGAGGCTATAGTAGAGGAACCTGTTTCTCACATCTTTCAGCTTCTGGTCACTACTGGTACTCCTTGCCTTGTGGCTGTATAACTCCAGTCTTTCAAGGCCAGCATCACAGCGTAGATTCTTTCTATATTCCATCTTCACATTGCCTTCTCCTGTGTGTGTGTGTGAATTTCTGCCTCCCTCTTATGTGGCAATTGCACTTAGGGTCCACCTGTTTAACACTTTGTCTCAAGATCTTTAACTTCACCACACCTGCAAAGACCCTTTTCCCAAATGAGGTAATATTTACAGGTTTCAAGGAATAGGACCTGATCTCTCTAAGTACTGTTGTTTAGCCTCCTTCAGGTAGAAAGTTGATGAGTGATTGTCAAGGGCCAAAGATGCTGTGGGAGAAATGGAGTTTTCATTTGGAGTGATGAAAATGTTCTAAAATGGGACTGCACATAGGGGCTCACGTCTGTAATCCCGGCACTTTGGGAGGCCTGGGCGGTTCAATCCCTTGAGGTCAGGAGTTTGAAACCAGCCTGGTCAATATAGTGAAACCCTGCCTCTACTAAAAATTCAAAAATTAGGAGCCGTGGTGCACATCTGTAGTCCCAGCTACTCAGGAGGCTGAGGCAGGAGAATCGCTTGAACCTGGGAGATGAAAGTTACAGTGAGCTGCGAGCATGCCACTGCACTCCAGCCTGGGCTACAGAGCGAGACTCCATCTCAAAAAAAAAAAAAAAAAAAAAAAAAAAAAAAAAGGAAAAAAGAAGAAAATGTTCTAAAATTGATTTTGATAGTGCCGCACAATTCTGAATGTAGTACCAAAAAGCAATGAATGGCATGCTTTAAGTTGGTGAATTGTGTATCAGCCAACTTATTATATATATTTTAATGGAACCAGTAAAGGTGATGGATGACAGATCTGTCTGCTTGATGGCCAGGTCAGGACAGCATGATTTTCTTGGGTAGAGGGCACTGCTGGGGCTGCCCAGTTCCTGCTTAATGAAATCCCACACTTGGACAGAACTAGAACAGAGGCAGTGGAGTAGGCTGTCTGGGGGGCATTGGCCATGTTCTTAGAGAAGGCTCTCCATGTAACTTCCTCCAGGGAGCCCGATCCTTGGGCCACTCGGTATGTCCATGGTCCAGGTTCATCTCAGCTGTGTGAGGGTGCACTCAGTGGTGGTAGAGCATCTTGTGTGTGGTCAACACACTCCTACTCATTTTCATAGGAGAATACAGGGTATTGGAAACCCTTGAAACATGCATGTGATTTTCTCATCACAGTTCTGAGTCCAGGCAGAGCTGCTTTGTGCAAGTGGGGCACCCCCCCGGGGAAGCCCAAGTCCGTAACACAAAGGCTGCCCCTCAGAGGAAGGGCTGGCTTGTGGGCGCTGATGGCTTCCCACCACCAGCTGGGCCTCAGCCCTCATGGCATTCCTATTGAGCACTGCGGGCACCCAGGGGTCAGTGACATCAGGGATCCTGCTGCAGGCACACCTGTGCTGCTCACATGGGCACCATGTCCCCACTGTGAAGGATGAAGAGCAAGGTCATCAGGACCGATGTCCTCAAAATACATTGCACTGCACCACCCATCAAGAGTGGGCCTGGTGGCTGGCAGGGCCAGGTAGTGAGTGCCTCCCTGTGCTGCCTGCCACTCTGGGCACCGGAGGTACTTGAGGTACTGCAGCCCTCTGGTGATGAGGTCCCCCCTTTTTGTCCACTACCCCATCATCTGTGATTGTTACAATTGTTGCTGTGTTCATCATCAGTAGTTGTCACTGTGTAGTCTTCTCCATGAACCTGGGCCTGCTGTCGTCTGAATGCTGTCAGCCTTGTAGCTGGCACTGTCCAGTCTGGCCCTGGTCAGCCCAGACCTTAGTTATCCTTCTCTCACATACTGTCCTGGTTCTTCCTCCAGCTTCCTGGCAAAGTTCCTGCTCCCTGAAGCAGGAAGAGGCTGAGATTAATGCCAAGGAAGTAGGGCTGTGGGCCTGGGAGGACTGTGCTGCCGGGTGAGGATGGCACTGACCTGGCTACTCCAAGACCATGAACACAGCTGTGTTGTGGTGGGAGGGTTGGTGTGAGTGTAGCCGTGGCACTCTAAAGATCTCTGTCTGAGGAGAAAGGTGAGCCTGGCTGGACCCCCTGTCAAGGCTGCTATGTCAGGGCAAAAGGACAGTGTCTTGCCCCCAGGAGCACGCAGTCTCGGCAGGAGACCCAGAGTGATCGTGTGTTTGGAAGGCAACTGCAGCGCAGCTAGGGGACCAGAAGGCTCTCCCGCCTCCAGGGAGGTATGTGCGGCTCTGCCAATGCCTCTCTTCTAGGGCAGTTGCCGGTCCCAGGATGAGCAAGAGTCCTTGCTGCCCAGGAAGGTCCCTGAAGCAGCAGGGGCTGGGCTAGGGGCCAGGGACTGGGAAGAAATGCCTGATAGCCGGTGAGGAACAAGGCGCACCTATGTGACCTGGAAAGAAACAAGCTTTATTTTCAGTTTTCAACAAGTAGAGTGATACTTAACTTCATCATACACTTTTGTGTGAATAGCAAATAGCAAAATGTTAGAACATAAACAGTTTTGTCAGTTTGGAGATCAAGTACTTTTTTCATCTTGAGTTAGCTGAGTTTAAAAGTAGTGGAATTATCAGGAAATTCTATAGAGAGCCAGTCTCCAGCTGCAGGTAAGTGTGCCTGGCACTGACCAGCTGTGGGCGTAGATGCAGGCGTCTCAAAGCACCAAGCGGTACAGGTGCAGCCTCTTCTGCCACTTGGCAAAGTTCTTCAGGGTCTGCTTCAGTGTGGGCAGGATGGCACGTGCTGCCACAGGCATGGGGCTCAGAAGCAGTCTGGGGGTAGGTAGAGAAACTGTCACCTTGAGTGTCTCCAGGAGTGGAGCATGCTGGGAGTAGGGCCTGCATGGCCCTCACTGGGACCCAGTGAGGCCACAGCCACCTCTGCTTCTGTGCTGCCACCCCTCCACCACTCCCTCCCTCTGGCCCAGGTGATGGGATTGTCCTGCTGTTCTCACACCTGTGGGACTTACCATTTCTTGGAGAGGCTCTTGGTGGAGACCTTGGGGAACTGAATGGCTTTTTGGTCCCTGGATGAAGGAAGAGTCAGCAATGAGCCCCAAACAGGCCCCAGGATGGGGCAGGGGTGACTGGACCACTCACCTGAAAAGCTAGATCCAGCCTCCTTTGGGGCTGCCTGGGGCCTCTGGCTCTTTTCCCTTGGGCTGCAGCTTTGGGTCCCCCGGTATTATTGTTACCCGCACTTGACGTACTGCAGCTGGAAGATGGGGACATCAGCATGGTGGGGCCCGCAGCAGCGCCAGCTGGCACAGCCACCCCCGCCACCCAGTGCCTCACCTCTTGGGTCTGCTGGATGTTGACATTCCATAGCTGGCAGATGAGAACTTCACACTGCTAAAGTGGTGGGCTTTCATAGGTGTGGATGAAGCGTCACTGGAGGGTGTGCTCCCATCACCTCCCAAGCCCAAGGGTTGGGCTGTGTGGCAAGTACCCCCAGCCTGCTCTGAACACAGCGGCCAGTACCATCAGGGCTGCTGCAGCTTCCCCACTCAGTCAGCAGCCTCATGTCTGAGGCATAGAGAACATAGCCTAGGGCAAGGAGCAGTGCCAGGGAGGGCCCAATTCAAAACAGAGGCCTCAAAGGTGGCCAGCAGCAGCCAGAGCATCATCCAGTAGCTACCCAGGAGGTGCAGGCTGAACCTGGAGTCATGGGAGTGGCTGGCGGCCAATCTCTACCCATGGGGCTTACCAGGTGCCTGCTGGACAGCCCAGGCTCCTGAGATGGTAGAGACAGAAACTTGCTGAGGAAGTCATCCCAGGAATGCAGAGTCATCCAACATCTGGCCTGCAAACTGATGCACAGAATCAGGGGGGCTTGAGATGGTGATGGCACCTCAGGCCTCAGGAGAGCAGCACCCCACCCCCCCAGGCCACCCTGGACTGCACCCTGGGCGGGAGCATCCAGAATCCTCTGAAGAAGCCAGGCTCGTTCTGCCCAGTCATTGCAGTTGACGGCAGACGACCACCAGAAGAGCGCACAGACCAAGCTGGCAATCTCGTAGCCTAAGATGGGCTGCAGCTCTGGGTTCCCCTGGTACTAAAATTTCAAACCTTGACAGCACATTGATGATTTAGAAACCCAGCTCGTTGGCCGGGAGTGGTGGCTCAAACCTGTAATCCCAGCATTTTGGGAGGCCGAGACGGGCAGATCACGAGGTCAGAAGATCGAGACCATCCTGGCTAACATGGTGAAACCCCGTCTCTACCAAAAAATACAAAAAACTAGCGAGGTGAGGTGGCGGCACCTATAGTCCCAGCTACTCAGGAGGCTGAGGCAGGAGAATGGCGGGAGCCCAGGAGGCGGAGCTTGCAGTGAGCTGAGATCTGGCCACTGCACTCTAGCTCAGGCGACAGAGCGAGACTCCGTCTCAAAAAAAAAAAAAAAAAAGAAAAAAGAAACCCAGCTTGCACACAACTGAGAGGAGCAGAGCTGCCTCTGCCCATGAGGGAGGAGGGAGCTGGGGACAGGTCAGGGCCCAGCCCATGCACCTCTGGGACAGGGACATCTCAGCTGCTACTGACCCAGGTCTGGGAGAATGAGTCCATCCTCACCCGTGATGCAGTCGAGGAGCTGCTGCTTTTCATTCTCATCCTGGGTGGTGCCCAAGGCAAGTGTGAAGTGTGTGGGCTGCACTTCACTGAGTTGCCAGAGAGAAGCGCCTCTGCCGTCAGCATCAAGGTGAAGGGAGGGGAGTGGTCTTCACCCTACAGGCCTCTAACAGTGCCAACAAGGCGATGGGGGTGTGGCCCTGCCTCCCACAACACTGGCTCCATCTGAGTGGGGCCTGGAACTGGCACTTGGTTGCCAACAGGCTGAGGGAGAGCGAATCCTTTGAGGACGGGGACCCTGATGGCTGTGGGTGGGGCAGGCCCCATAGTTTATACCAGAAATAACAGTTGCAGTTACTCCAGGGCTGCCTCCAGGTACTCATTTGTCTTCTGGACACCATCCTGCCCCATCTTGTCTAGGTCGTTGTCTGGATAAGAGCCGTTGGGGTTCATGGGGCCAAAGCCCAGTCACAACAGGAAGGAGCAGCTGTAGGGCGAGCTCCACACTGGTCCAAGATGGACTTGATCATGTGCTTGGCCTGCATAATATGCTGAGCAAGGCCTAGGGCCTGTGAGGGAGGTACAGGCAGGTCAGTGACAGACTGGCCTGTGCTGCCACCCAGGCAGGCCGGTGGGGGCCCCAAGACCAATGCACAGCCAGACCGCTGAGTGCTAGGAGGAGCAGCTTCTGCCAGGGGACTTTAAAGACTAAAGGATGATCTTCTGAGTGTTAAGTTTTCCAAACAACACTGCCTTTGTTATCAGGAAAAATCAGGCTTTACTGAAATGGGGGAAGGAGACATAGCCTCAACTCTAAGCCCAACCTTGACCTTTCCCACCAGAACACAGCACTCCGCGGGGTCTGTTCAGTCCCATGGCTCCACGGTCCCTGAGGATGTGTGCTGGTGACCACTCACCAGGTTGTGGGCCTCTGGCACACACATCAGAGTGTACTTACAGTCCTGGCCCTCCAGGCTGTAGATGTGGCTCTTCACCTCGAAGGACGTATCAGTGACCTCTGGCAGCCACAGTGACAGGAAACTGCTGGTGAATGTGGGAGCCGTGAGGAGTCAGTGCTGGTGGTGGAGAGGTGACAAGCTCTGGCTCCAGGAACAGCTGCTCACCTGGAAGGCAGGAGACGAACCTGGTGCCCACTTCCAGGGGCACAGAGTACCTGGCTGCTGCCTGCAAAATTCTGGGTTGCCCTTGAGGTGTCTGGAGAACCATGACTCAGGGGTGTCCTCCTGAGGCCGTGGCTCGTAGTCTCCCATGCAGTAGGCGGCTGACATGGGGAGGGCGGGTGGGGTAGCTGGTGGCTCACAGAGCCTCCAGCAGTGTTTGCAGGTGGCAAACACCAGGAGGAGTGACAGAAGCCAATGCCCAACCCAGTCAGGATGAAACAGCAGTGGCCTGGCTCACCACCTGAGGCAGCTGCCACAAGTCATCAGGGAGAAAGTGGGGCTGCAGCTTGGACTGTGCAGCTCCCCTCTATGGGCACACCTGCAGTTCCTTGCTAGTTACAGAGCAGGCAGGGGTCCAGCCAGTCTCACACTTCACGGTGCAGAAACGTCCCAGGAGTCTCCACAGCACCCTTTGCTGGGGCCCACTTTGAGCACATGGTTCCCTTCTGCAGACCTGCCACCCACCAGCTAAGGTCCTGGTCTGGCTGGGTCAGGGTCTGCCAGAGTGGCCCAGGCTGAGGACTTAACTGGATTATCTCAGCCACGTTGGGCTGGGCAAAGACTTTGAACACTCAGAGCATCATGAGTACATGTTTGGGGGTGACCAAGTCTGTGCAGAGCTGGAGGTTGGGGAAGACCAGAAAGGGCTTTGTGTACATAAGCACATTTTCCTGGACAAAGGGTGCCCTGGGGACTGAGGTGGCAATTTGGGATCAGCCGTCTCACTGGAGGCAGGGATGCACCACTCCATGCCCCTAAGACCGCTGCTAGTCTCTGGGCTTCCAGACTCCCTGGCCAAGGTGATAAGAGGTCATACATGATAGCTCAGAGGGCTGTGAGTGGGCATAGAGGGCAAGCCAGAGGCAGGTGACACCCAGGCCCTCTGAGGACACTGCATTCTAGCAAGGCTGAGGCGCTTTTCGAAGAGAACTGAGGCAGCCATGGTGGAGGCTGGCTCAGAGGCTGTGGGGGCCAAGGACCATCCCCCAGAGGATCCAAAGGGGAGGGGCTTGGGCAAGAAGTAAAGAGGTCAGTGGGCACGCCAGGTGCCACGTTAGCCTGGAGGTCTGCCATGAGGATCAAGCAGGGGATGAGGGGAAGACGGCCACTTCTCTGCTCTGTGCTGGTGAGGGTCGGGATAGTTTGGGTGTTGCTGAACCTTCATCTGGACCAGAAGCGGGAGAGGACAGGGCAGGATGGGTCATCGGTGTACTGCTTCCATGAGAAAGCAGTTTTAGGGCCTGGTAAAGTTGAGTCTAGGAAGGGCTGGTCTGTGTTCCACTAGGGAAGGCCTGGGAGAAGACCACAGGAGACCATGGGGGCCAGGGCCAGGCTGACCCCAGGATAGGCCGCTGGCTTGGTTTCCTGACCCACAGGAGCAACATCCATCCCCAGGAGCCAGTGGCATGACTGTGAGGAGAGGGGCTGAGGCTTATTTTTCCAAGCCACACCGGGAGTCAATGGAAGTGTCACTGCCGGGAGCCTGCTTGTCAGGGAGCATACTGCCATGGCTGCAGGTATGTCAGCCACATCTCTGGGGCATGAGCTGAGGGCCCAGTGGCTGGGGGCCAAATCCTCTGGTGTCCTGAAGTCCATGTCCCAGCTAGCATCTGGGTGGGGTTGGCTCTTCCTACATCCCCCAGAGGGTGCAGGAGAGATGTGCATAGCTCTGTGAGGTTTGGTTCTGTTGCTGGCCCTTTAGAAGCCAGGGCCATGGGTGGGCTTTTCCCAGACCAAGGGGCTCAGTGCTCCCTGGACAGGTAAGGGTAGAAACCTGCCTGTCACCAGAAACGTGGGACAGGGCAGGGCTTTCCTGTACCTGAGGGTTTGCTTTGGAAACTAAAACAAGCATGTGGCCCTCCAACAGCCCCCTCTTCTCCACCTCCTCTATGCTTCTTGTTCTCATTTGCCACAGGGGTTCTCTCTCATTAGAATACGCAGAGAACACAGACACATATGTGACGGGGCAACACCCACAGTTCTGAACAATGTGTCCAGGGGCCAGTGGCAAAGCAATGCTGCACGAAAAGGTCAAGTTTCTGCTGGACAAACCTTGGGACAGGGGACGTGCAGGAAATAGGGTGACCTGCTGCTTGCCCGGTAAGGAGGCCCTGCTCACAGATGAGCCCAGGGCTCCCATCACTGAGGGTCAGCTCTGCCAGGGGAGAGCACCTGGGATCTCCAGGAGATCAGAGTTAGCTTCAACCCCCGTTTCTCAGAGGAAGAAACCAAGGTTTGGAGAGGCCAGTGAACATCCAAAGGAGACACAGCACACAGGGGGCTGAGCCAGTGCAGCTCCCACGTACTCCTCATCTCAGTCCTACACAAACAGCCCACTATGGTGGGCCTGGAGTCTGCCACGCCAGCTCTTCTGATAGGGGTAGGAAGTAAAGATGGCAGCATGATGGGGCTTCTGGCCAGTCCAGAGAGAGAGGCTCTGGGAGCCCACTGGTCGGGGTGATAAGGCACATGCCTAGCCCTCCAGAGGCCTCAAGTGCCCGGTGAGTAGGAGGGGACTTACCCTGTTCCCTATGCCCTGGGGTGAGATCCTTGTGGGCAATGGATGAGGAGGGGAGAGCAGGGGAGACAGCAGTGGTGGGAAGCCACAAGGGCCACCCACCCTTTGAACTCCTCCAGGGACCTGGTGGCGTGGGAGTGGGTGAAGTCTGCTCTGGCTTCAGGCTGTTTCCGAAAGCATGCAGGTGCTTCAGCAGCGGGCACACCAGCAGTGCTCCTCAGTGGGCCTGAACCACTGCTAGGTGGAGGAGGAAGGCTCAGGGTTGGGAAGGCTGCTGGCCCACAGCATTCAGCCTCCAGATATGACCACATCCCACCCCGGGCTGGTGGCTTTGCTCCCCCATGGGAGGCACGAGCCAGGCCAAGAGTGGGACCACCCTCTGGGTACCACTGTGCCTGGCCCTCAGTGGACGTGCCTTGCACTGCTTGGTCTGAACAACCAGCTTGTTACAGGGAAGTACTTGGCCCAACACCCACACAGCCCACCCTGCGGAGGGCTCACTAAGACACATATATCTGCAGGGGACCTCCTAGCCCTGCTTCTACACCACTGTGCACACGCAGTGGGTGACACAGGCCACAGCTCCCCAGGCTGTGCCCTTGGGCACTGCTTGATCCTCAGAGTAGGAGAAGGCCAGCATAATCCCCAATCTCTGGATCCAGGGTCTCCCACCGGCCTCCCAAGTGAGTACAGAAAGCACGAGGAACCCAGGCACGGTGCCTCAGACGTGTAATTCCAGCACTTTGAGAGGCTAAGGCAGGAAGATCACCAAGGCCCACAGTTTGAAATTAGCCTGGGTGATAGAGGGGTACCTTGTCTCTGCAACAAATTGTTAAAAGTGAGCTGGGTATGGTGGTGCACACCTGTAGTCCTAGTGACTCAGGAGGCTAGGGTGAGAGGATCAGTTGAACTCAGGAGTTGACAACTGCAGTGAGCCAGGATCGTGCCACTGCACTCCAGCCTGGGCGACATAGTAAGACCCTGTTCAAAAATAACCCCGTGGCTTCACACATCTCCTGAATTGTTTCCACCTCCTACTCTTCCTGGACACAGCCAGACAAAGGCTCAGTCCAGTAGAAGCCCTGGGCATCACTCTGTTGCCGATGGATTTGTGGTCAGGAAAACCCTCAGAGGAGCACAGTCAAGCATGTAGGCCAAACTTCTGATTTGCAACCTATAAGCAGCGTCCTGGAGACCTAGCCTGAGAGGAAAGCCTTTTTGCTGGGCATGGACTTCTGGTTGCTCAGTATTGTAAAGGCAGGTGGGAGCATCCAGTGGATGAGAGAAGGGGAATGGGGCACTGAGGGCAGGACGCCGAGTCTGAGTGGACGTGCTCACCTCTCCACGTTGGTTCCCCAGCCCTTTGGGCCTCAGCACATCTGTGCTGCTGAGGCTGGTGCAGGGCGCGGCCTCTGAGTGTGTCCTGGGATGGTGCAGACCCCACAAGGGACACTGCCCACATCACCATACACTCAAGTCTCCCTGTCAGGAAAATGTCCCCACAGGTCCAGGTGGCACCCCACACATCAGTGGGTGAGTCTGAGGATGGAGCTATGGGGTGGGAGACATTTTCTTTTTTGAGACGAGGTCTCACTGTCACCCAGGCTGGAGTGCAGTGGTGTGATCTTGGCTCATCATAGCCTCTGCCTCCTGGTCTGAAGGGATCCTTGCACTTCAGCCTCTGGAGTAGCTGGGAACACAGGCACACACCACACTCGGATAATTTTTGTATTTTTTTTTGTAGAGACAGGTCTTGCTGTTGTTGCCCAGACTAGCCTCAAACTCCTGAGCTCAAACCATCTGCCTGCTTCAGCCTCCCAAAGCACTGGAATTACAGGCACAAGCCACCATGCCAGACTGTTTACTTCTAGTTATCTGTATCTTCAACTCTTTGGGCAATAAATTTACATTGTTTTGGAAGGAACAGCTGGGCACGGTGGTTCACGCCGGTAATCCCAGCACTTTGGGAGACTGAGACAGGCAGATCACTTGAGGTCAGGAGTTTGAGACCAGCCTGGCCAAAAAGTTGAAAACCTGTGTCTACTAAAAATACAAAAATTAGCCTGGTGTGGTGGCATGGGCCTGTACTCTCAGATACTCAAGAGGCTGAAACGGAAGAGTTGCTTGAATCCAGGAGGTGGAGGTTGCAATAAGCCAAGATGTGTCACTGCACTCCAGCCTGGGTGACAGGGAGACCTCCTCTCAAAAAAGGAAAAAGAATAATAAAAAGGAGAAAAATATGAAATATAATAGCTGTACCTATACCGCCTGACTACAAGGGCACCAGCTGGGTAGGAAGTTAGACCAGGGTCCTTCTCCTCCAGTTTCAGCCCTGGCCCACCCTCTGATCCTGGACTGGGATCCTGAGTCTAGACATTCTCCCTACAGCTCAGGGGAGGGGACAACCTCCACATGGGAACT